>NC_041373.1:12213816-12481316 GCF_900634415.1 Cottoperca gobio | reverse complement strand
ATATATATATATATATATATATATATATATATATATATACAGTATAAAGTCTATTTCATAATGCTTTAAAGTGCCACAAAAACGTCACTTATCTGATTGTGTTCATTCGTGCATACTACACAATGTTTTCGTATCTGTGATTTTTGTTTATTGGTTCTCAATGCCCAACATGGCCGTTTGTGTATTATGTATGCAAGTTTCAACAGCATCAATATTTCACATCAAAACACATGGAAGACAGATAAAATAAGAATATCAGTCATATCCTTTTCTGTCTTGTCATGTCGGAGCTCTAGCTGGTATCCATTTTGCAGCATCATCTTTTACTGCTCCGGGGAACTTTTTTCGCTTTAGTTACGATACACTATCCTCCATCCACTCACTCTTTTACACACACACACACACACACTTAAAAACACAGACACACTGAAACATAGACACCACATTTGAAACCACAGGTACATCTTTTTAAAGGGAGGTACACATTTATACATCTGTCACTACGTCTACAGTACAGGAACGTGCATTAGAGTGTGTGTGTGTGTGTTTGTGTGTAAAGTGGAGCTGTAAAGAGCAAGCAAGAGGGATTAGGGTCCCATCTCTGGAAGGCACATGACCTGATATGACTCCATTTAATCTCCCCATCCACTCAAATTAGCATTCTCTCTATGCTTTTCCTAAACCTATCCTCTCTTTTTCTCCTCTCTAATTCTTTTAATCAGTCACTCTACACTCTCCCTGTAGTTTGCTCGTTATCACTCGTCCTCTATGCCAACTTTGTTTCTCATCTATTTCCAGTGGAAAGAGAGCCACAACGCAGTAGGCGGTCTGGTGAGACAGCTGACGTCAGCAGTTTCTCAGCGCAGGGTGGCCAGAGATTTTGAGTCTTTGGTTTGGGAGCCTTGGCTCCACTTGATTCGTGGTTTATCTGGAGTCTGACAGGTTCCCATGTGGTGCTGCTTGGCCACACTTCAGTGGATCCTTCTCTACAGTGATAATAGAGGAAGTTTTGGTTATGCTGACTGCCTTAGAGTTGTGATGTTTGTGAAATCTATGCTGTACCTGTATTCAATTGACGATGTGTGTATGTTTCATCATTGTGATAATCATTAAAGTATCATACAAAACAAACATAAAATCCCTTGAGAAACTTTGGAGGGTTCTTCTAATGCTGCAGCACAATCCAAACACTTTATTCTCCTTCATTATAGGCACAGACACAAAACTGAAAGGGACATCATGCCCATAATTAGAACATTATTCTGGGAAATGACCTTGCTAATGCACATGTTATCTCTCTATCATTCTTATCCCCAACTTCAAAAGGAAGTGCAAGAAAGTAAATGAAGTATGCACACATCTTACCCAGGGCTCAGGCAGCTTCCCTGCATGGTGCCAGCAGCTTTTATTAAACAGAATTACATTACAGGATTCACCTGGGTAACATTACACGTTGTAATAAATGTTGCTGACCTTGTCAATAAGTTATTGGTCTCTCTACATATTAAAAGTGAAAGAGAATGCAATTGAGTGGCTAATATAAAGTATTAACTATTAATGTAAAGTGTATTAACTAATCTAATGAGGTTATAATAGTAAACACAGTAATGTCATGATGCGTGGAGCAGGTGGATCCAGAGCGGGAGACTGCAGGCAACAGGAACTTGAAGAACTTTTTGTTATTCAAGGTTTGTGCAGGCAAGGCAAAACTGATCAGAACAAAACCAAGGATACAACAAAGACTGAACTGAAAAGACTTGAAACTACCACGTAACTGGTTGAAACTAAACTGACGAGGGGATGAAGTGCAGGTGGAGCAGATGGGCGGAGAAGCTCAGGTGAGGGGAATGAGGTGATTAGGCAGGAGAACAGGCAGGGAGCTGATTGGCTGGGAAAAAATGTGGGAGTAGGGGAGGACTAACGAGGCTGATTCAGAGCAGGTGTGTAGATGGGCAAAGGAAGGAAAGGAATGACACACACATGGCCTTAAGTGACATCACTTGAGTCTAAAAATGAGAAAAAAAATCTGGGAGGGTGGAGACTAAATTTTACCAGACCTCTTTAGCCCGCTCCTCATCACTGCTCGAGGCTACTAGCATAACACACCCGTCTCTCTGACCAAACTGCTGTTGAGTTGCATTGTGGGTAATGTAGGCGGCAGAAGAATGCATGGAATATTAAAAGACAATATCTCCGGTTCGGGTGCATTTATTTTTTCAATGACAATGTTATAGAAGTGCACTTCTAAATCGATGGAGCGATCTTTCATAAATCAACAAGCATGTGAGTTAGCAACTACATTCCAATAGATTTATTTCACTCTTGGCACATTCTCCTTATGTCACCACTTAAACACACTGCATGATTTAGATTATGATTATAATCCTGAGCTGGCCACAACAACTGATTTTCAAGATCTTGGAGAGTGCGAGCTGGTCTGTGCAAAATCGGGTACGTCACTGCGGACAGTCGGAGCACGTTATCTTGTGGTGTGCAGCAGGGTTTAGGATGCAAATCTCTTGCCTCCTGACTGGACCTTGGAGCTGTCGGAGCCATCGTTATTTGAACTTTATGACTGGAATCTTGACAAATCCGCATGCCCTTCTGTATTTATAGCTGGGTTTATAATAGAAATGTGAATAAAGCCAGTCATTGAATGTGTGGTGGTATAATGTTCCTCTTTTTGCCTGCACAATGTTAAGTGATGGAAATAACAATGTTGGACATTGTGGCTCAGTAGGTTTTAAGGGTAACATGAATTTAAAGATTAGTGAGAATCTGAATCTGCAGAGGAAAAGACGAAAAAGTACTTATCCTTGTTGCTTCATGTCACACAGCCTTGCGTGACGCCGTAAGCACATTAGGTGAAAACTAGTGTGTTATTTTAAAGATCCTTTTCTATTTAAATGAGAGAAAGCTTAATTTAAACTCTTTGATGTAATGAACATGCAGAGATCTCAGCTGTATCTGGGTCAAACGTTAACCTACTAATTCCTGATAGGAGACAAATCTCTTTCATGATGTAACAAGCAAACGTTTGCTCATGTGCGAAGCTGCCTGTTTTTTATTTATCACTTTGAAGAGTTTTTCACGGTGAGCCCGGTCCTTGTGGAATACATGACCCACTTTTTTTTTTACGTGGATTAGTTTGTGTGGTGGATCTATGTTGCTTTTTCAATGTTCATGTGTCTCTATTTTTATTATAGGAAGGAGAAATTTGACATTCGTCAGAATCTAATGACAATGTGAGTCCTCATTGCACCCGCACAGCTGATGTTAAACTCTTTCCACCAGGTTAGCTGTGAATTATGAAAAATACAAAAGGTGTGAGCTATCTAAAATAAAACCTGCGGGAGCAATGCTTTCAGGGTGTCAGGAAAATAACATGTGAAAAGAGAGTTTGGTGGGAAACAAGGGTGAAAAAAGAGAAGGATAGACTCTTGAGGAATTATTTCACTCAAATTTATCACAAGTATTTTGCTAAACAGCCATATATAGAAAGCAACATAAGACATTACTAAAAACAGTATGTTATGTTATATCTATAAACCAGAATAGGCATTGTAATACCACAAGGAACTCTACATGTTCCTGCAGCAAAAACATACAACATGCTGTGAATACAGAAGAAAAGGTGCAAGAGAGGCTCAAAAAGATTTAGTCTTGTGTGTGTTTGTGTTATGAGGCAAAAGCAAACAGTGAGATGCAGTGGCACGTGAAGCGATCACGAGCCAGACTTTAACTTCATTATAAGAAAATAAAATGACTATAACTTAATAACAACAAGAAATTAAATTGTCCGACTGTAACCTGATTATTTGAAAAATTGATTCTGACCAGATTATAGTAAGAAAACATTATGCCGCCTCACACACTAAATAACATGGATCATTACACGCTCAGTGAGCAGTCAAAGATAACTATAATGTGGTTAACAAAGAGAACATGTGGTCTCTGTAAACAACATATACTTTCGCTTGTGTGGTAAAATATTTGTAATAATAAACTCAATATGGAACAAATCAATCGAGATTTATCTTGCTTGTCAGTTTAGCAAAGCAAGAAACACTAAACAGTATCATAATGAACTGCATGCTAACACGCTCATATTGACAAAGCTAACATGCCGAGGTAACATTTTGATGCTGCTACTGTTCAACATCTCAGTTTAGCGTGTTAGCATGCTAACATTCGACAGATATTTCACTGGAAACAGAGCGCATGAGAGCGCTAGAGGAAAAGTCAAGGATCACCAAAGTGATTGCGGTTCATTCTCTGGCAACCATGATTGCCAGATTCACTTAAAAAATTTGTTCAGCACACAAAAAACAAACGTGACAGCTATATTTAGCTCAAGAAGCAGATCTGCTGAGCCAAGTGGCGTCTGTTCACATCCTGGTCGCTTGTCATAGTTTTTGGTAAATGCTATGAGTTTGGTCCTTACTCCTTCAGGGTTTAGGACCAGGGTCTTATTTTAGGTGTGTGTGTGTGTGTGTGTGTGTGTGTGTGTGTGTGTGTGTGTGTGTGTGTGTGTGTGTGTCCACAGCTCACATTGACAACCTCTCTCTCTCTCTACATAAGAAGAAACATAAGAAAATGTAAAAAGACATATTTGAATAGGACATAAAAGCTAGAATGGAGTAAAACAGATAAAACGGGAACACATATTGCAGTGCTAAATAGTTTAAATTTCATTTAATAGAATACGATGGCAAACAGTAAAGTCTTAAGCCTTGATTTAAAAGAACAAGATGTGTATAGTTAGTATAATAGGTAACATATTGGAACATTCACATCCAACAGAGATTGTACTCGCATAAAATATTAAAGTGCAGGATAGATTGGGGGACATTAATATGTCCTTTAAATCAATTTTAGCATAACATTACATTTTAAGATGTTACAGAAATGTTCCAATAAAACTAAAATCCTCTTAAGAGTAATGTAATAGACTCTTAGGAGACATTATGCCATAAAGAACAATAAAGTCTCTAAACTCACTATGGAGCGGCACACTCGCAGTGCATCTCTTTAAGTGTCTACAGGAATAATACAGAGAGAAACATTGGAAAAAGATGGATTATCAGTGGGAGAGAAGAAAAGAGAGAGGGATACGTAGAGAGGATGAGCGGATGTCCAGAATGACATTGGGGTTTGTGTTAGACATGCCAAAAGAGGATGGCACTGCCATTTGCTGACTCACGGCCCGGCCCCACAGGGATTATAGGGACAATAGACTTTCATTTATTTTTAATGAGTGCCACAGATAGCCTTACAGACACATCATCATGCAGAAAAACAGCTACTGACGGGAGAAAGGAGTGGAGGACACAGGCCAAATGACCCACACTGATACTAATGGCAGTTAGTTTAAACTACTGCCCACCATTACTTTTGGTTTAGATGCAGGTGCATGTAGTGGAGGGGAACACCGTCACTATTTCTAAGGGAATGTATATCTTGATATGTTACTTTGGCATGAAGTTATTGTAAGTTAGGTTCTGCTCTCTGACTTGTCCTTGAAGAATCGAAAACAATATTCCAGTGGAGGATGATGGAGTTTCCTCGTGGCCTTGTGCTATTTATGCCAGGGAGTTTTAAGTAACTCATCCAGGGGGGCACGTCTAGGAAATGAAAAGTGGTGAATAAAATCCCCTACAGGACTAAAAACCTATTTTATATTGTTTGTTTGATCCACTTGCCTGTTTTTCCCTGAAGATGGAGCAGATGTAGTTTGCGCAACTTCTATTTACTGATAAAAGCCATGCGATGTGGCTGAAAGCACGGGAAAAAACAAGTAAATGGACCATTCGATTAGAAGTGCTAACATTATAGCTTTCAAGCTTGGTTTTATTTATTTCTTAATGTATTGTAAGCGACAATCTTACATTATACAAGCAACACTTTATAAAGAATATGATTTATTCTATATACTGTATATTGTAGCTTACAGTTAGCGAGTGGTGCGGAACTCTCCATGGTGCTGAAAATGTAATATAGTTCTGCAAGGTATAAGAAGACAAAAACATATACCTTTAACCTTTAGCAACACCATAACATTACCAGCCGTGCATCTAATTGTCACATAAAATATCTGGGCTACATTTTTTCATTTTAAACAACTCTCGCAGTGGTTAAGATTCCCAAATGTTCGAGGGAAACTTTAGTGAATTGCTTAGTGTTGACACACCACCGCCATGAACTGAGGTGTACCTTCGCTTCCTTCAGTTTTGCTGATGTTTCGCAAGCAATACAGTTTTACAGCCACTTACATCAGTTTGCCTCAGCATAACTCTAAAGCTTGATACAGTTATGGAAACTTGCCTCAGCACAGCATTTTAAAAAGACCCACAAAGACATAAAACCTGAAAATGTTCCCACAATATGATTTTTGCTCCTTTTTTTTTTCCAGTTCAAACAAGAATGATTTGAAAACTGTAATATCAGAATAATGAAAATACAAATTGCAGATGAACTTAATAAGGAATTATTTCCCTCTGAGAAATAAATTCAACATCAACAAATCAATCCACAATATTTATGGTCCGATTGCACAAATTTGTAAATGAAATAGTGTTAAATTGAATTTCAGTCTCAGTCCATTCAACTGTGGTTGCTATTTCTTGTCGGAACAATTATTATTCAGTGCCCGATGCTTATCTACATACATGAACAGACATATACAATACAAATTAATGGCAAAGTGACACTATTGCTTTTCTATCATTGTGGAGTAAAACCAGGAAATTGTTATTCAATTTAAGACTCAATGTGTTCAGACTGCAAAGACGAAATGTTGCACTGCCTTCATGCTGTAAGCTGCTGCCTTACTGCAGAGAGCGTGACTAGAGTTTCTTACTATAATAATATCCATAGTTAAAGATGTAGCACTTTTAGGCTGAAAATACATCCACTCTCTTTTCCCTTCCCTCCTTCCTTTGCCTTTATTCTCTTATTTCCTCTTCTTTCCATCCCCTTCTCTCCCCTCTTTGCCTCCCAAAGCTAGCTGTGTGCAGCTATAAAGCTTAACTAACTGGCAAATGACTGCCTCCTCTTGCTCGCTTATCTACAGGATAAGCCGAGAGGTTATTTCCATGCTATACGGCTCATCAACAGCCACGAACTGCAGCCCTTCCTTATGTGCGGAAGGGGAAAACGGCAAAAACTCACTGTCTGCATCTTTTGTGTCTCATTGCAATGTTATAAATCTGAACACCACAATGATTGGAAAAGTGAAGAGATTGTAGCACACACTATCTAGAGAAACAGATGAGCGCGGCTTGATCTTATTATTGCCAACTTAAAAAAAAAAGAAAAAAGATTAAAAGTAACCTGTGGGGGGAAAAAACTGGAGCTGCCAATGAAGAGGGAGACAGTCAATGATACAGATGAGATAGCAGAAGAAGAAAAAAGAAAAGTTGTTAGATAAAGTAGAGCAATGGAATTGAAAATGTACATTAACGATGGGATGAAAATTGATTTTGGAACTTTGAGTGCTACAGGATGGGACTCAATAGGATCAGCTGCACATGAAATTCGTCCAGCATATTTTATATCTGCTGCCATAGAAGATTTTACAAGAGAGAGGTGTAAATAGAGACGAGTCAGACGCATGACAAATGGAAATTGACATGCGAGGAAGTGACTATCCATGAAAATACTAGTAAAGGAACAGTATATCAGAGAAGCAAATCTAAAAAGGGCTCAGATGCATCACTGAGACCTGCAGTTGTTATAAAACTTGTGTTTGAAATAGTAAGAACAGGATGAAAGGATGAGGAGGGGAAAAGCTGTAATGTGGATATATTCCAAGCAGTAAGATTGAGCGTAAAGCCAGGCAGAAAGTTTGAGTGGCAGTGTCAACAATAGGGAAATTAGCCGTGCAGAAAAAGCGCAGCTCAGCAATTTGGAAAGGTTGACAGGGAATAGAGAGTCAAGGAGCTACATAGGGGGGAAACTGAGAGCTTGCAGTCTCAGGCTTTCTTTTATTCTCCTGGCATTTGACAAATTGCTTAGGAAGGCCTGGCAGAAAGGAGTTTATTGATTGTAATGAAGTGCCTGGTTTATCTGAGGCAGAAGTAAAATGTTTGTACTCAATAATCCTTTTTTACAGCAGACATTTTAACTGGTCCTAGTAGGAAACGCACATGTGTTACCAATAACATTACTGTTCTGTTTAAGTGTCCCCGTAAGCTATGACAGTGAGCCGGCATGCACAATAGTGCAGGTATGCACGTGACGTCACCGAAAGCGGAAGTCACAAAAAACATGACAAAAAATGGGAAAGAGCTTCTGTGCGATTGACTGAAATAGAAAAAACAAGAAATTCTGGGCTATCTTAACAGACTGCCGAAAGCTAAAGAAAAGAGAAGCAAATGGATCGCTGCTGGGGACAACTGGAATCCAGGCAACAAAACGTGAATTTGCAATTAAGTTTACTTCATTTGATTCCACTAACACACATAAAACATGGCTTAACAGCAACAACATTTAACAAAAGTCGTTTGCTAGTCAAGTTTTCACCACATGTACAACATGCTAACTTATTAGCATAAGTCTATAGCATTCTACCTTGCATAAATTAGCCTAGTGGCTAGCAGACTTCTGCTCTAGGGCTTGTTGCTTAACAAATGATTATTTATACACGTTTTCTTACTCACTGCTGGATGTTTTTAGTCACTGCAATTCTCGACAGAGGAGCATAGTTGACTTTCAGCCTGCATGCATGTTTTTCCTGAACAATGTTGAAACAGAGCGAGAGCAACAAGACTGTTATGATTCCTGACCACATGTCATTGTCTATGGACCACTGGCTCTTTGGTAAGTTGGAAGGATCACTGTCAAGTCCCAACTGCCTTTAATTAAAGCAGATAGGTTGTTAGATATCATTTGTTTTACTCCCGTTTTCGCAGTTTCACCTGCTAACTGCAGACATGTTGCAGGATATTGTTTGGCCTTTTTAATAACTAAAGAAAATTCCATGTCTAAAGTCAAACCATGTCTTTCCAGTTTCCAGTTTCCATTGAAAAGTGTTGGGATCACACTTCGATTTGGAACAGCTCAATTCATCTTGCATGCTTTGTTCGGCTAACACCGTTCTACTAATGTGACTGAATGAAGTTGACAAATTCAAACCCTCATGTGAATTATTGATTCAGTTTGGAATTTAGATCTGAGCTGCTGTGTTGCATCCTCTTCATGCACCATTTTAGAAATGGGTTGGAAATACTGTAGAGGGCTTGCTGTTTATTGCAACCTCTGATGTTTAAGGTCAGGAGAAACTAAGGATGTGGTAGTAGGTGAAACACACTGTTGAAAAACATACTTATAAATAACAGGACACATGAACAGAAACACCAGCTGTAAAATATGCAATACATTAATGTTCATATGTTCTATATCTTTAATCGTTAACAGTACATCTTCAAACGAGGGAAGTTAGACCTTTGTGGTCTAATTGACCCCAAACATAAATAATATCATTATGTAGGATTAAGTCAGTAAATGTAATTAAGGAACATAGTGTTCATGCAAAGCCCATATAACATATAAAACATAACATGAATCCTTATTTGGTGTAATAACAATGCTTTCAGGTCATATGTATTATGTATACACATTTCTAAATACATATTTTCTCCTCTACACGTTGTGTTTTAATGAGAAAAGAAAAGAAAAAACTTGGTTAATGCAATTAGTATCATTACTTACGATGAGGAAGTGAAGACAATACCAAGAAGTGAAATCCTGAAAAAAAATCACAAATAAAACAATACAAGTAAAAAGCAAATGTTTTTAAGCTGAGGAAGTAGAAGAGCACAGTGCTGAGCAGTACTCGATAGCAGGAAGACACGTGGTGTATTTATTCCAAGGACAGATAATACCACAATGGAAGTGACGACATTCAAGCAACCTCCAGCTGTGATGTTGAATAATATTTAGCTGAATGTGACACTTTTCAGCATCCATCCTTGGTGCAAGTTAGTACACATACATTACAAAGGGTTAGAGGACCTCGCTTAGGGACCCATCAAATGGACGCTTCGGGACTCAATTACCAAGCAGTCGCCCAAAGCAAGCTGCTGCCTATTAAAGTGCACATGGTTGATGACGCACATTTGTCATTTAAGCCGACTGTCACGTTTCACCATAATAAAATATTATTTTTAAGTATAAAGACACTCCATTTATTTGTGTAAACTAAGCAGTTTAGCAGGGCCTCTGGGGAAAAAACAGCCAAGTCAGCAGAAGATCAGCTGACTTGGAGCCTTGGAGTCTCGTTTGGTTTCCTATAGTGTCACTTGGGACATGAAGGGGGACAAAGGTTAGTATGTCTTTCTTTTCTTTTTTTTTGCCTATGCAGGAATATATTCTATTGATTTACTACTGTACTGCATGCTGGCATTTTATCTCTACTTCTAAGCTTCTATGCAATGAAAAGTAACAGCCATTATCATCTAAACAGGTTATTCTTAACGTAGGGGTTGAGAAATCTGAAGGTTCCCAAGAGGATTAACAGAATAAGGAAGCAGACAATAATAACCAGGGTTTATTTGATCAGACTTTGCTCTAATGTTTTCTTGTGAAGTACTGGATATGTTTATTACTATAAATTATAATGCAAGAGAAAAAACTCTCTGGAAAAACACAACTGGTAACATATGCAACCAATGAAGAGGGGTCACAATTGCAGCTGAAAAGAGTAATCGATTAATTGTCAACTAATAAACAAATTGTCAACTATTTTGAAAATCAATCAATCAATTATTAAAATAATTTCAGCTTCCTCAATGTGAATATTTTCTGGATTCTTTACTCTTTGATTAATCGACAATAACAATTATCTTTATTGCAGCCCTAGTCACAAGCAGACGTCGCTTTTTCTTAAGGGGTTCATAAGTACTTTATCATTTAATTAAGGCCTTTCCATTGAGATATCGTGTTTACCCTGTTGTATCTGTAAAAGAGAAGTCTCCTGGATGATGCAATGAGATTGTTTAATAATTATTAAAATATTTATTTGATGACATTACATGTGACCATCTTCAGTAATTAGTTTTGTGCATCTTTGGCTTTTTCAGTCCTTCTGTTCTGCGTCATGATTTCACAAATCTTCTCTAATACCTGAGAATAAAGGAGGGACATTTCATTTAACCTCTGGGAGTGTGCAACTTATTACTGAGTACAATGTGATTTTTCTAGCACTGATTGAGCACCTTGATACACTGCTGCCATCTAGTGTAGGTGTTGTAGATGAGCCGTTGAGCACAAGGGGGAAAATAAATAATACTTGCTCTATCTCTAGCAACTCATTCAACAGTTAGGAAGTATAATGATCAAATTAATTTTAAATTAATATAGTATTTCGAGATTGTTACCGTAAATGTAAATTAAAATGGGTAAATACACATGATACTACAATAAAGAAATGTGACAGTGAACTTTTTCCACAAGTGAAATGTTTATTTCAAGCTTCCAAAACTTCTACAGTTAAAAAATTTCCAGCATGTCTCTTTTCTCCATTATCCTCCTCATCATCATCTTTACCCACACTAACACATCAACACTTTAAAATGTATCAAAATCTAAAAACTCCTAGTTGTATCTGAAAAACAAGGCTACTGAACACTGTACCCTTCTTGCTTTACATTACTTTTTTTTTTTTTAACAGCTGGCAAATGTATTAAATGTGAAATGAAAAGACATTCTGACATCACAGGAAAGACAAAAATAATGTTAATTTGTCTGAAAATATACTGTTTGAATCCGTTTCCTTAATGAAGCTTTGGGTAGTTGGTATTTTGGTATTTGGATAACAACTGACATCCAAATCCCTGGATACTTTACACTGATACTGAACAGTAAGTATAACATTAAAATACAGCTTAAACAAGACAATGATCACTCAGAGACACAATATCCTTGTATCCAGTTACAAATTGTGCCTTGAGTTAAATAAATAGAAGTTTAATTTGTATGTTAAAAGGCATGTGTTAAAAACATGAGAAAAGAAAAATAATAAAATCAAAGGTTTCCAGTGAGGGCTGAGTCCATGAGGTCGTCATCTTCATTTCTCATATACATTGGACTGGGCCGGGATGGACGCTCAGAACCCAGCATGGACAAAGAGGAATCTGAAGCGGAGATGGGTGACCTGGACCAACTGTCTGCTTTTATTGGATGCGAGGACGGCCCCATGGACATAGATGACTTCTTTTTCTCTTTGTCCCGGTCCCGTTCTCGGTCTCTGTCCCTCTCCCGTTCCCTCTCTTTCTGTTTCTTCTTCTCCTTCTTGTGTTTCTTGTGCTTCTCTCCTGAGCTGAGAGGGATGGAGCTCATGTAATCCTGGGGAGGAAGCGGACGAATGGTCTGGTCGTCGTCCGAGCTGGGGCTGTTCTGGTGGGACTTCTCAGCCACTGAGCTGCTGCCTGATTCACTCTCGCTGTCATGGTTGAGTGGTGTGAATCCTGGCGAGCGGCTGTGGCTCGGGGAGGAGCGGTCATGCTTGGGAGTGGAGCCACTGAAGAGGGGGGAAGCTTTGAGGCTAGAAATTTGGGGACGCATAGAGTCACCAGATCCGTCCCCTGCTTTCTGAAGGGTCACTTTGGCCTTGATGCTTGGTGAGCCACCATCAGGTTTGCTAATGATAATTTTGGCCAGACCAGTCGCACTCCCCCCACCCGTTTTTGGGTCCATCAGCTTTTTATCCCCACTGTTACCAGAAACAGAAACAGACACTTTTGCTTTTGCCTCTTTATCAGACTTTTCCCGCTTATACTCCCCACTTTGGGACAACGAGCCATGCTTGGAAGAACCCATGTTTGAAGGTCCACTGCCGGGAACATTTCCAGGACCACCACCAGGAGCAGATCCCGAACCAGTTACTGGTGGCCCTACCTCACAACCATCCTCCCCTACACCTCCTCCACCTACACTCTTCAGTTTGTCTATGACTGCCGTAAGAGAGGGTTTCTTGTTTCGACTGGGAGACTTCCCTTTGGCGTTGGGATTGTTTGCATTGTTCTGACCAGCACCTCCACCACTTCCACCTCCACCCCCGCTTCCTCCACCTCCACCACTGCCTCCACTTCCACCTCCTGCCCCTCCTCCACCTCCCCCACCCCCATACTGAGACTGGGAGCCTCCTGAGAAAGTCATGGAACCAGAGGATGAGGAGGAGCTGGAGGATGATGAGGAAGATGTGGAACCAGAGGAGCTCCCACCAATTGGCTTCTGGGAGCTCATGCCTCCACCAGAAGAAGACTTGGACCCTCCAGAGCTGCCACCTCCCGAGCCCATCGGCGATTTAGCCTTGGAAGAAGGAGGTGTTCCTGGAACCTGGGACTGCTGCATTTTCATAGGGGAGGACAACTTGTCAGAGCTACTGGAGCGGGAGTGAGAAGGGGAGATGTTGGGCTTTATGTTGGGATTCATAAGAGACCCAGGAGGCTTGCCCCCCTGAGGCTTCATTTTATTAGCACTTCCAATCCCACTACCGCTACTTCCAGGCCCAGACAGCCCATGCTTGGTGATTGGGGAGGTTCCTGGTTTGCCAACACTCATTCCCTGTGAGGAGCCTTTAGATTGGGATGGCCCCCCTCCACCCATTCCTGCACTCCCTGGCTTGGAGCTGTTGCCTTGTGTCGTGGAGCCTTCTTTGGACTTGATCTTCCCAGAGGAAGATGAGTGAGAATGATGGCTTTTGCTACTGCTGGTTCCCCCTGCTCCACCTGTGTTGCTTGTGGCTGAGCTGCTGGAGGTGTATCCACTATGGGATGATGTTTTCCCCCCAGTTATGGTCCCTTTTGGGATCTGAATAGTGATTTTGGGGATTGGAGGTGTGGCACCACCGGGAGGAGTCTGCGAGCGCCCTGAACTACCAGGAGACTTGGAGCCTCCTCCACTTATACTTCCCCCAGAACCTGAGCCACCACTAGGAGGAGTGTATGGCCGTCCCCCTGAGCTGTGAGAGGGGGACTTGCCATCAGGGTCCATCTTTTTGCGTTTGGGAGGCTTCTCTTTAGACTTTCCCTCACTGGATGGGGTTCTGCTACGTTTGACCTGTTTGCCCTCTGTTGAACTGGTCCCCATCCCCATCCCCATCCCAATCCCAGAACTGCTCCCTCCGTTACCCCCATTTTCATCCTTTGGTCGCATGAGTCCCTGTTGCAGTTTCATTTTGGGTTCTGCACATTTAAAATCAGCACATGCCGCTGCTAGGCCCATTATGAGGGGGCTCGGGGACCCTCCGCTATGTGCTTCTCCCAAATCAGGAGCTTGCCCCAGAAGTGGTTTACCACCACCACTGTTGCCTCCAAAAACTATCCCCATATCAAAAGGGTCCTTCAGCGAAGGCTCTGGGGTGCTCTGCCCATGTGGAGTGGGATTCTGAGGTGTTCCCGACGGGGTATTCTGCTGACTACTTCCCCCAAAACCCTTGACCAGGTCCATGTCTCCATCTGCACTTGGAGAGCTGTCATCAAAGTAGTTCTGGGAGAAGCCATGGCCTGAAGTCAGGAGGTCAGGGTTGAAATCAGCAGCATCAGGGAAGAAGTTGGTGGAAGAAGAATCGCTGGTGGGCGTGGCAGCAGTTGCAGCTGCCTCAGCAATCAGGTCAGCAGCATCAGTAAAAGGATTCTCATTGCTGTTTGTGTTGAAAATGTCTGCCGAGTCGAACACTGCGCTGCCCTGACCGGAGCTGGAGGAGTCACGGATGGGTGTACCTAGAGGACCTCCATCCTCCCCACCACTGCCCATGGGGTGCTGCCCGTGGCTCCCACCGCTGCCTTTGCCTGTCTGCTCGGGCAAATCCGACAAGATTTCTGTGATATCAGGTCCGATGCTATCAGAGCTAGAGAGGCGGACCATACGAGGCGGTACAGCTCCTGGTGGTTGCTGTTGCTGAGACTGGACATGAGACTGTGAATAAGGCATGCTGGGGCCAGACGGCGGTGTTCCACATTGGCTTGGTGCTGGAGTGATGCTATGGGGTGTGTCTAGGCCATCACCAGTCAGGTTAACGTCAAAGAGAGAATTTTGAGATGCGTCCACATCCATAGAGAGGAGCTCACGGTGGAAATCATCCTCATGCGAGACATGATGGTGGTGCTGCTGCATGGAAGATCCCTGTTGTGATTTCATGCCTAAACTGCCACCTCCCCCACCTGCTGCAGTTCCAGGCATTACACCACCCTTTTCTGTCCCCCTTGGGCGCTTCTTCTTTCCTTTTGAGTTACCCCCAGGGCAGGCTCCACTCATGCTCTCGGTCCGTGGGGAGCCAGATGAAGAATTCTGCCTCTCTAATGGACTAGAACCATATAGGATGGCGAAATCTTGTGTGGGATTGTCTTTCAACAAGTTCATCAACATAGGATGATTCTTAGTGTTGCTGGCAGGGGAGGATGTTAGGGGTGGAGTTTGGTGGGGTTGTGGGGCATTCTGGGAGCTGGGACTAGAGCCCACACTTCCAGTTATCTGTAATAGACTTGTCAGTATGGGATTCTGGGTGACTTTATTGTAGTCATCTGAATGGCCTTGACCAGACTGTTGTTGTTGTTGCTGCAACTGTTGCTGGCCAGCCACCCCTCCTTGGGTTAGGCATTCTCCTCCTTGGGCTTGCCTCTCTGTACGGGAAGCCCCAAACAGAGAAGTAATTGGACCTCCAAAATTAGGTCCCCCAGGGGGTCCTCCTCCTGTGGGTGTGTTGCCCTCTGTGAGCCCAGGCAGTCCCATAGGGTTAGTTCCATCATCTACTGCCATGGGGTAGGTGGGACTACCGGAGGGTGGCAGGTTATTCTTCACCATGATCTCCACTGTCTGTGCAATTAGTGAGAGGGCTGGAGTGTCTGCCTGGATGGTCTCGGCTTTCCTTCGAATTGCCCGCATCGTTACAGGGATGGACATGCATCTATGGGGTGGATGGAAACAATTACCATAAAAAACATTCTAGAGCTACAACGACTAGTCAACTTCTCGATCAACAGAAAGAAAAATAAATCCACGACTAATTTGACAATTAATTTATCGTTAATGGAATTAACAAAGATGGCAGAAAATGCTGTTTTCATCCTAGAATATGGAGATTTCCTGCTTTTTGTTTTAGATCATAGTAAACTGAATATGTTTGTGTTTTGGACTGGCAAAACAAGAACATTTTCCACTATTTTCTGCCATTTCATAGACCAAACGATTATTGGATTAGTTTAGAGAATGTTAAACAGATTAATCAATAATGAAAATAATCTTTAGTTGCAGCCCTAAAGCATACTATTCATATTTATGCATTCAGGAGGAATTAACAAACTCACCGCTGGACCACTTTGGTGATGAATTCATCAGTGCAGATCAGAGCATCTGACAGTCCTTTATATAGTTTGCAGGACACCTGTCTGGAGTCTATCACCTCCATTACCACTAGATGAAGGAGGACAGAGGAATCAGATAAGAAAAAGACTTATAATGCAAAATAATCAACACTTCATACATTGCAGTATCACTATTGGGTATGTTTAAAGGAATATCAACATATGCTGGATTAGTGAGATTATGTAAAAGTAATGCTCACCACAGACTAATGACTCATTGACCGGATGCTGGAATGAGACGCTGAAACTCGAGTCGGTAAGAGGACATACTTCAAACTGCAGCAGACCTGCACTATCTGAGGGAACAGTAAATATGATTCACTTGTCAAATATTATTTAATACATAAAACAGAGAACAGTAGTTACCTTCTTTGATGGAAGTTCGTTTCACACAGCTGCCAATCAAAGTGTTATAGGCTGCCTGGTGCCGGATGATATCCAACAAGAGGGGCACTTGGGCTGGGTGGCGGAAGGGGATCTTGGATACCAGTACTCCTTGAAGAGAATGACCATCTTGCACCGGGGCATCACTATTCAGGAAGTAACAGTGCTGCTGATCTGGCAACGTCTGTGAAAAGCATAAAGAGGTCGTTTTTTTCTTCTTCTAGGATTAATCTAAACTTTGGTGTACTGGCTGTGTGTATCTTTATTTTTACTTAAATCGATGTTTTCCTTAACAAACTACAGAACATGAATGTAGCGGTCGTTCATGAGCAGTAAAGCACCATCTTCCATTAAACCATTCATTTATTTGCAGAATAACAGAAAATTACATTTCACTAAACTTCTGTTTTCCAAAAGCCAAGATGGCAGAGAGAAGTACAGATGCTACAGATGTTACAGTATACAGAGACTTGCTGCAATAGTAATCCTGACGGAGAGAAATGGTCATAATAATTGGAAGAATAGCTCTGTACCAATGTAGTAATGCTGATGATTTTACTCCCAATAAGCCCAAAAATAGAGCAGTCTTAATTCCAATAGTTGACCATAATTACAAACAACCAAGAAAAAAGAAACAGAGAGGTCTTACAATATTACTGTAGCGACAAAACAATTAAACCATAAGCACAGGCTGAATATAGTAAGAAATTAATAAAAAGGTAAGAAGACATTAATTATGTGTGAGGCGGTTTTGCGTATGTCTGCTCACAAAATAGAAGTGCATGTTGCGTGAAGGCGCCGGCGTGGAGCTGCCTTCCTCAAGGAGCTGCCGCTGGCTCTGGACAATTAGCTGGTATAAAGGTGAGAGGCTGGGGGAGCTCTCAAACACTGGGATTGCTGTGAAAAAATGAAATGAAAAGAAATTATCCAACAAACTGAGCATTGTCCTATAAGTACATATTTATTCCGAATATGGTGTGCGTGAGGTAAACTCACAAGTAGCATTGCCCAGCCTCTGAATAAAGGACAGAGAGAAAGGCATGGGGCGGTTCATCTTGAGGAAAAAGCAAGCAGGCAGGTCCACACAGTTGGAGTTGGTCACAGTGGAAAAGGAAGGTGTCCTGAAATACACCAAAAATAAATGAATCAGCTGCCTTTAATACATTTATTTTGCATGCCAATAGTTCTTGCACAGATTTTGCTCATAACAGGATATGTATAAGTTCCCTGATAAAGGGAGGCACTCTTTCTTACCCTTTGTTATCCACTGGATGGGATCCAGTGATGAGTGGCGTGATTGGGAGCTTGTAGACAGGAGAGGTTCCCTCGATTGTCACAGAAACACTGACACCCAGAGAACGTGGAACTGCAAAGATTACCCAAGAGTCCAGACAAGGAGACAGGTCACACAAGGATCCTTTAGCAAATCACATGGCCTTATCCTTCTTATTTATATTTATGATTTGATTCACTTGCTCTATGCACTTACCGTTACCATCTGGTAAGTTAAGCTGCGAGTCCGGTCCCTCCTCAAATATCTCAAAAGGGGACATGTAACACTGAAGAGAAACAAGATGGCCACCACTCCTGGCAGTCAGCAGGCCCACACTGCCATGAAGAATAGTCTCCACTGCATTAGCATTGGTTGCTAACCTAGAAAACACACATCAATCAAAAGTTTTTGAAATGACAAAAAGAGATGCTTGAATCAGGCTTTAAGTAAAGAAGTAGTAATTCATACTCCTGGTTAGGTAGATGTGTATTTTACCACATGTACTGATTTATTACATAGATTAGTTAGTTAGTAATACACCCTCCAAAATCAACAATTGTGCCTTTTAACATTCTGAATAGGTCTCCCTTCCCTGCATGACTCTAAATGATAACAGTGCAACTTGAATATTAAAATGAGATGAAGCTCAAATACATGGATGATTTAAAAGGTTGACAAAAAGGAGATATTATGAACTTACCTAAACATGTGCATCATCTTGGTGAGATCAAGTTCTAAAGACTGCAGTGCTATATACATCTTGGTTTTCAGCTTACTGGAACACAGAAATTAAGTAAGAAAATTAGATATAATTGACATGAAAACAATAATAAATCATAAAGACGTGTAATATCCGTCTTTTACAAAACAACTGCCTTTAATCAGCATTTAGATTGGCTTCAACCAGAAATCCATACTAGCCTACAAGTCTACTTACTTGTCCCCGGGGAGCTTGTATAGTTCCACCAGTCCCTTCAGGTGTTTGGAAAACTCTTCAAAGTTCTTCTCCCTGATGAGACGCAGGAGAGGAGGTGATTTAGACAGCGTTCAGACAAATAGTATTTCTCACAGGTGCCTGCATCAGTCCACAAAACAGAAATAAGAAACTCTAAAATAAAATGTGTTGTTGTGAAGTGTGTGATTCTTACTCACCTTAGATGCTGAATCAGCTCAAGACAACTCTGTTATCAACAAATCAAGAAGATAATAATATAATACAACTTGAGGACAATGTATTCATCAAGGTGCATGACTGGAATTAATTAAAGGAATTAATTTGTATTACGCAAGTATAGAATTTATGATAAGCTTCAAACTTGACTCAGCTTTATGGAGCCATATGGAAGTTAAAGTAAACTGACCGTAGGGTTTTCTCCCTGATGAGCCACCTTGACGTCCACTAGCTGGCCATTGGTGTCCAGCTGCACCTCCACATAAAACATGTCTGATGTGATGTAACATTCTGTCCCTGATGGGCTGAGGTGAGAGCCAAGCCTGTTCACACGAGACAAAAATGAAAGCGATAGAGTGACTCGTTTGACTTTGGTCAATTTAAAAATGTTTTTAAGTGGTTTCCGAAAGCAAGGCATAATATTTTAACTCTCCGGTGATAAGAACCTTCTGGGCAAAGTTTCACAAAGAAATAAAAAGCACATGTAACACTGATACGCCCTTGCAATTTCCCAATATGTTCGGGCCAGGCTTCCTGCTGTCCTCTTGTTAAAAAAAAAGAGTATAAATAACAAAAACAATCTGCAATCAGACTCAATGCCCTGTACTTTGAAAAAGAGAAAGAACTCACAGGTTTTGCCGAGCGATGGATTCTAGACGATCTGTCATGGAGGGCAGAGATGAGACTGAAAAAGAAGGCAGAGAAGAACGGGGACATTTTTAAATCATATAACGAGACGATCATATGTTATACAATTGTTGCCGGATCTTCCTACTGTCTATAGACATGCCTTCATGCATCACATTTAAAAGAAAACGTGAAGTTTGCTGCATTCAATTAATGGCGACTGGTTATAAGAACATGCATTTACATTATTAGCTTGTCCTAAAACAACTCGTCAGTACTTACTCCACATACAGTTGTGTTCTCCTGTCTAATGAGGGAAAGTAACACATTCTAATGGAAACCGTTGCCCTGCTCTCCCTTGTGTTTCTGTCCTCACCTTTCAGCGCTCTCTGCAGAGTCTCCAAGCAGGTGAGCAGGAGTTGGTGACCTGTAGCATTCATCACACCGCGTTTCTCCTGGGACACAGTGTGAAGTAAAACACAGGAATAAGATAATAGCTGAGAAAATATAAAAGGACCATTAACGAGATCTGATGTTTAAATTTGTCTCGCACTGGCTTAGTCAGCACTCCAGTTGCACGGGCCCTGCAGGTAAGTCAGGTAAAAAAAAGTGCAATTACGGTTAGTGATTAATTGCTGTGTATGTATAGTGAACAGGTTGGTAGTGAATCTCTCTTGTGGGTACTGATGAGGTATTGTCAAATACACTTTTCCAAGACGCATTATGTTTGTGTGCATTTTTAAAGGTCTTTAAAAATTACTAAATAGAATGTAATTACTCACGTAAAAAGGTACATAAGTGATTTACTCATTTTGGTCCCCATTTATTTTAATAAAGGGGGGAAACTGCTTTCCTACTAAGCCATTAATAGATTATGTACATTTCACCGTGTGCAGAGTTCAATCTGACTAAACTCTGACAAGAGAGATAATGACTCTCACAGAATGTGTGGGAATAACCTCTTGTTTGAGTATTGATTGTTGCCTTTTCATGATACAAAAAGTAAGCCTCTAGCAGCAGCTTCTTGCAAAGTTGCCGGCATGTTTTCCTGCCCTGCCTGAAATTTCACCTGGCTGGTTCAGGTCTGAGCATAGCATCTGAGATGCATCTAGTCCGTTTGGTTTGTCGAAACACAACCAGGAGGAGTGACACCTAATCAGGTAGACAGCTGCTTGTTCCAGACATTCAGGGAATCTTCAATATTGAAACCCGTTACGGTTCAAAGAGGTGCTTTGTGAATTCAAACTGATTATTTTCTCTCTCAGAATGTGTCTGTCTTACCATGGCCTGACGCACAACCTTGCAGGTCTCCTGCCATGGCCGTGAAGCATTGTGTTTGCCATGAAGCTTCTCCAGTAAAGCAGACATGCGGTTGTGCTTCTCCGCCTCTGAAAAAAGATGCAATATACAAGAGAACAGGTAATCAAAAACACAAATTATAAACATTTATTGTTAGCCATTTTAAAGATATTCAACGCCTAACTACACTTATTCCATCTCAGTCCTTTAAAAACAACAAATTTAACTAGATATGATCTGTGAGCAGATCTACCACATGTTCATTTCACTTTGCTTTTCAACAAATGTAAACTAAAATGCAACACAAACACCACGTCATGAAAACTATTAATCATTGCATTTTACGTTCAAGTTTCAAACATCTTCCGAACATCTCTATCGAAGATCTAATCAGGCTATAACAACATAATAGTAACAGTGACAGCCAATCTTCATCCACTTATTTGTTGTTATTGAAACAAAAATAAACATACACAGCAAGTAACCAACAATCTCATAATATATGTATGATATGAAAAATATATTTTGTTTTTGTTGGTACATTCAGCTGTAGACAAAATACACTCAGTTCATTCTCAACAATAATCATCAAGTTGAATCAACACCTCTCTATAAAACAGTTTCAACAAAAAGTGAACATTGTACTATTCATTGAGGTATGATTCAGCCTATTGCAGGACTGTTGTATTAAACTACATTAGTTTTAGCTAGGTGTATTTTAAACGAAACTGGCAACTAAGTGTAGACTGTGTTACATGGATAATCAACTCAGGAAATGTTCGTTGTTTGCATGTATACTTTTTACGTATGATAATATAATTTGGTGAAAATAACAATTGTAACTACACATTTTTAGCTCGTAAGTAATGTAAACAGGATCAGCTAGCTATGATCAGCAATAAATCATGACTCCATCATGATAAAGTTTACTCCACAATTGATTTAAACGAGGGCACTACCAAAACCAATGTAGCAGCGTTTCTGAGCTCCCCACAAATACAGTACAATTCATATTGATGTCTTCATTACGTTTCTGTAAATTGTGATTTTGGGGCACCAATAAATACAAAATAAAACACAACATAAAGACGTTAATCAATCACGTCACGTGACATCCCAAAAAACCCCATCACATCAGCACTACTTGTGTCAGTCTGGCCAAAAGGGCATGTCAACGAAACTGTTTTGTTTATCTGTCATAATGGGCTACTACAGTGCTATAGCTTGTTAGTTCATGTTGCTTAGGTAGGCTGACTTGCTTTTGTTCAACACTAGAAGTCAAAATGAGGCAAACTTATGTGGTGGCAGTATATTACTTTCAGAGAGCTTTGTGTAGTCCCTAAAGTTAGCGTTTCAACAAAGTTGATGTTAGCGAATTGCTAACGTTAGCTTTGTGCTGACTACAAGAAGCTAGCTGCCAACTACTTTACCAAACATGACACCCTATCTAGTACCACCAACTTGTGTTTCACAAATGTACCTTATTGAGTTAAAGCTGCAAATTCACCCAATTTATATGTCAAAAACATACATAAAAAGCAACGATAACATTACAGAGACGGCTAAGTTAGCTCTGAGCCGTCGTTAGCATGCGTCGCTTTGCCCAGCAAACCAGATCATTATAATAACAAAGAAATAGTGAGCCAAAGAATATAAAAGTCTCGTGTATTACCTGTGGCCTCTTCAGATTTGTTCCGATCTCCATGAGTCTGGTTCCCTGCTTGCTGAACCGAGAGAGAAAGTTCTCTCGCAGGGCTAGCGCTCTGCATAGAAACACTGGGCCCGGCCGCCATTGTGCCCCGCTAACCGTTTCAGTTTACCCGGCCTGCTTCGGTTTCTCTGCCTTCCCATCCGGGCTTCCGTACGGCACCATACTCCTGGTGGGTGAGTGACAAACTCTTTTCTTGTTTTGTTCCTACTTCACATCTTAGTCCAGTTGACGTGAGACTTCGTCGTTAGCCTCAGAATAATATGTATTCACATCTAACTGTGTAACTAAATAAGCTGGACATCCTTTTAAATACGTTTTAATTGACCAATTTGCAGTGTTTTTACAATTATTATTGATTGTGTATCAATATTATTTAAGGTGAAACATGCCTTTGCCTTTATTCCTTCAAAACGA
Source organism: Cottoperca gobio (assembly GCF_900634415.1). Lineage (NCBI taxonomy): Eukaryota > Metazoa > Chordata > Actinopteri > Perciformes > Bovichtidae > Cottoperca > Cottoperca gobio. The sequence goes on along the minus strand of NC_041373.1, from coordinate 12,458,073 downwards.
ATTCTAATCCCTTGACTTTGACTGCTTAAAATAAATGACAATGATCTGATGAAGACTCCAGATGGCGTACGATCGCCGCGAGTAAATGATTCATGATTTGCCAAGAGCAACTATCCGCCAAAAAATCCAAAGGAAGGTTGAAATATTCATGTTAATCGACTTCAGAAACAGAAAATTGCAGAGTCTTAACATGATGCTTGTTTTTCTTACAATTTGTACTTTTCATATCCTCATTTATAAGGCAGTCACACGAAGCAATTGACAATTAGGCAGTAAATAAAGAAATTTGAAACAGCAAAAAGCAGCCATGCACACACCTGAGCCTATTGCACAGCTGAGCCTGTGGCAATGAGGGCTCTCTGGGGAGGATTTTCCCACCAACCATTATGACCTGCCTGAGAGAGGGAGCAGGAGTGTGTGCATGAATACGTGTGCATTTGTGCATATGCAAAGATATATTTGTGAATATGGGTATCCAACCACACACAAACACACACAGGAGATCGCTATAGACAGCAGTGGAGATGGAGAGGGACCAGATTGGCATCGTCTGAGACAGTAGACAGACCCACAGATAGACATGAGAAAAGAGGGGAGGTGCCGCTATGTAATTGATGTGCCCACCAGGAGCTTTAGCTGGCTGCCTGGCATGGAAGAGGAGGTGGGCACCGCTGCCAAGACAGCAGTAGGAGAAAGGAAAGTGAGGCACAGGCCTTGGGGAGCACAGTAGCGGGCTGAAACCATGCCCATCAATCAGAGGCTAGTTCACCTTGCCATGCCAAGCGGGACACCCCTCTGTGCAGAGGGAAGGGGTGGCACAGGGAGCGAGGCTGGCACAGTTGCTAAACCTCCCCTAATCCTCCTGGTGGGTGTATCAGTGCCATGTCCGAATGGCAGCAGAGTGGGCAGAGCCAGACATGAGGGGAAAAGAAAAGAAAGTTCAGCCCCTATTCTGAAAGAGGTGTCACTTCATGTTGTTAACATCATGATGTAGAATTGTATTCAACTAACGGCAAAAAAAAAATGCCGCGGCTTCTCATTAAAGAGCAGTTTAGGAATTTTGACATTGACCAAAAAAAGGGTATCTTGTTTTTAGCTTCGGAAAGAGTTCAACAAAATTAGGCCGATCTGTCCATTATATTTTGCACCATATGCTGTATGCAGTCTGTGATTACGCTGATTCTTACTTTGAGCCTTTGCATGACAGGGTTTTCTTCTTTTCTTTATATAGCACATTTCTTACATCATTTTATATTATGAATGTATGCCAGATAAAAATGGCAAACCATTGTGGATGGCACAAGAAGCCCTGCTGTAGAATGTAAGACAATGAATTAACATGCACACACGTTTGGGCTGCAACTAATGATTATTTTCATCATCGATTAATCTGCTGATTATTTGCTTAGATTAATCGTTTGGTCTATAAAATGTCAGAAGATAGTGAAAAATGACCATCCCAGTTTCTAAATGTCTTGAAATCTCCATTTAGAGGCTGAAAATAGCATTTTCTGCCATTGTTTCACGACATTATTCGATTATCATTATAGTTGCTGATTGTTCTTCTGTCCATCGACTGATCCATTAGTCAACTAATCGTAGCATCTCTACATACTGTGCATATACAAACATACTCAAGTCAATGACAAACAAAACTAATCATCCTTTGTTCCTGACTTCCTTGTATTGTCAAAAATATTGTGTTGTTGAAGAAGATGCCTTTGAAACATCTCTATAAACACATGTATTTGATTTCCTCTGCATGTTTCCAGTTTTAACACAAGGGATGGAGACGTGTGAACAGCTTGGCAACCTTATTGAGTGCTTTGAAGTTGACTACCCTCCTTTTTCACCATCTCTCTAGGTGAACTCACATTTTACCTGATGTGAATAAATAAAAACGGGCTATTTGACGATTCATGGCCGCCAGACGAATTAACCAGACAATGCCAATAACAGATTTGCTATAGGGTTTGGTGGTTGGTTTACAAGCAGCTTTATTGAGCTGACTCTTGTATAAATGTGCCAGACAAAAGGAATAGACTGAGCTTTTTTTGCTTTTCACATATCATACAAGTTTAAGATCAGTGAGCCTGAAGGCTGGAAACGGTCCAGAAAACAGTGAAGCATTACCAGGACACAGTTTCTGCTTCTTTGGCACCGAGTGCCTTGAAGTGCAAGGGCAGCTGGGAAGACTAGCTGCGAGGGTGGTAGAGGGAGGGAAGTGCAAGAGACAGAGGGAGAGGGAGAGAGAAAGGAGGGGTCGGCCCTATAGGACCATTTGTGATGAGGCTCATTTGCACAACGGCACTTAATTGGCTACAACAATTAATTAATGTGTTGGAAAGTTGGCACAAAAAGTTCATTTAAGAGGGTTTTAATAAGCAATTAGGGAGAAGTAACCAGTGAGGTAGAAGCAGCCACGAAAAGATGCAGAAAACTCTGAAAGTATAAACTCCAGCTCTTTGTGAATAATGTGTCATATCTGGAAACCAGGATGTGGTTTGGTAGTTACTGCACATCCCATTGTGAGCACTGATGACATTAAGATACATTATTTTTACCCCACACTTTTACAACCCCAACTGTTCATGGCACCCACTTTCCAAAAACAGCATTTTCTCCTCTCCCCTTCCTTCTCCCTCCCACTGTCTGCCTCCCTCTCTCTTTCTCACTCTGTGTATGAAATATTGCATGACTAATGAGTGGAGCAGGTTGAAATCCTGGGGAAGATGTCCTTGGAAGACGAATGCATTTTCAGCAGAATAATTAACTTAATTAACAAATTCACATGCATATTCATCAGCCTATTAATGTCTCCTCTGCGCGGCTTGATGAGCAGTGGGGTAATAACCATCTCATTTGCATAGCCTGTTCACACAACTCCCCATTTAAAGACAAAATAAGGGAATGAAGAGCACAGGAGGAAAAAGGAAGAGAGAAATTGGAAGAGGAGACAACAAATAGAAAGGCGCAGCGGGGTAATGCGCAGAGGTGAGGAAGTGACGTGGGATGGTTGGAAATAGGCTAACAGTTTATCTGACGGATGGGTGACATGAGTAGGGACGGCAAACATGAGCTCCAACAGATTGACTCCATCTCTCTCTCTTTCTCTTTCTCATCCCTCCAGTCAACCTTGCAAGCCACCCCCCCCCCCCCCCCTGCTGTTCCACCATCACCATTTCCTTGCATCTATAATATCCTAAAAGCTGAAATAAGTGTGCTTTCTTAATGACCTTTTTAGAGTTATATCCAAGTCGGAGTACAGAAATATCCCCCATCAGATGTTTGTCTTGGTTAATTGTTCTTCTATCACTCAGTGGAGAACACATGATCATATCGGCGTGCCCTCTCCGTGTTTCTCTCCCTCTCTGTCTGTCTCTTTCTCCCCTTCCTACAGTCTCTCAGGGGGAATCTTCTTGGCATTGCTCCACTCCTTTCTTCTCCACTGCCAGGCTGCTGCCGCCGTCTCTACTCTGTTACCACTGTCTGCACACAACCTGGTGCTCCTAGCAACGCCACCTCTCACGCATACACTCCACATGGCGGTCCGAATGCCGTGTGTGTGTGTGTGTGTGTGTGTGTGCTAAACACACACACCTCATATTTACAGTAGATTCATTGTCACTCTTAATTCTCATTTATGTACTGAGACAAATCCTTGGTCTACAGCTTATGAGCCAAATGTTTATTTTGCCACTTTGATAGAAAACAAATGTCAAATTCAATAACCCTGTAAGCTGTCAATACTTCTGTCTGTTCCAGTTTGGAAGAGTTGAGTCTCAAAACACTTTTGTTTTAAGTAGAACAAAAGAATTACTAGGCAAAGTGTAACAATTATGTTTCACTTTATTCTCTTTATTACTCCATAATCACAACAGTTTTACCTCTTTCATCAAAAGATACACTGCACATGTTCATAATATTGCTTTATGAATTAAACAGGTGCATTGCAAATGACTTTTCTACAAATTATTTATGTTTCTGCTCTTGTAATTGCCATATTTACATTATCTTCCTATTTTTTCTTGTTTCACAATTTTGCTTTCCCTTACTGGGACGTTGATTTATGGACTCCGGTATCCAATCTCAAGATGTTGTCATGAAAGGATGCTTCATGCATAGAACAAGTAGGCTACATCTTTGCAAGGTGTTCAACATGTCCGTTAAAGCACCAGAGACATGTATGTATGTACATTACCACGGAGGACTGACAGTCTACAGGTTTTTATTCCAAAACCAACCTGAAACAGCTGATTTCACATGTTGACATCTATGATATCACCTAAACTCTTTTCTTATGTAGACGGCAAGAAACGTACAGACATACTACAAGAACGTATTCCACAATGAAGCCCTGCTGTAGACTTGGACATGATGTGTTCTTTCACCGACTTTACATTTTCCGTTGTTGGCCAAGTCCTGATCTCAATCTTCGTTGGAGGCATCTTTTCTGTCTTCTGCCCTTAGCATTCATCTGAGGATGCAAAAAAGTGCAAGGACATACATTGAGAAAGTGCCCTGTCGTATTAGCAATTGGCTTGATGGACTACAAGTTTCTTCTTCTGTCTGAACAGAGTAAGACCTCCAATGAAGCAACGCCATGTTGTATTGCATGAAAGGTAGAACCGTCTCTTTTTGTTTTAATTGTATTCATTAGTAACTCCACCTTTCCACAGTTTGGACTGTTCTCTCAATGTCGCTTTTGCTCTTTATTTATAGGGAGTGGCATGAAAACCCTCCTATATTTTATAATATTGTGCTATCACATTTGTTTGTTACAGGTCGCCAATACAAACCACCATGTTTCTACCCAAGTTCAACAGCTCTTTGGATTTTGGAGCTGAAGGACTTTCTGTCGTGTGTTGAGCGTCTCCTCTTCAGCTGTGGCATCTCAAGAAGTCTGTTTGAGTTTGAAGTCGCATGCTGGCCTCGCTCAGAGTATTGTTAGAGCTGGTTACTTTATGCACAATGTGTCTGTGACCTTGCTGTGTGATGCTGATACTATACATTTGTTGTTGGAGTATCATGCACTGCAGACGTACACATTGCTGTGGGTGGGTCAAGGTGGGGGTTGGGCGAACCAACTTCAAAAACAGGCCCACCCAATCGCAAGTATTTAACACATAAAGGGTCAAAACGGGATTATCTAGTGAGTAGACTGTGGTGCAAGCAGGCTGTACAGTGGCCTACTTTTGATAATCTTAAGGTCCTGGATGAGTCTAAATTATTTTCTCTGTGCCCACCCTCACTGGGATTTAGTGTGACTGTGTAACTGAGTTGGAACAAAGGACTTTCAGAGGGTAGCAGCTAAATGTTTGCCACTGATAACTATGAACTTTCTTAGGTTTTGCTAAATGTTATTCATGCCAAAGTGGGAAATTGTACACACACACACACACACACACACACACACACACACACACACACACACACACACACACGCACACACACACACTGATTGTGTTTACATGGGTCAGATTGTGTGTCCTCCCTTAATATGCTAACACACTGTTGTGGCGTTGACACTTTTTTTGTTATTTGCTCTTTAATTTGTGCGTTATATCCTCTATTATTTTCTTCATCATCTGCACGCGTGACTCTTTTGACTTCAGTCCAGGTTATATCATTCTGAAGTCTTTTCTGTGCTCGCAGAATACAAACACGTAATTACGTGCATGATCATTTTAGATTTTTGTTTTGTGACGTGCATTTTTCACATCTTAGTTCAGGTCAGACCATGCTGATTGGCTAAAAGCCGGCTTATCCAGGCTTCTGTGTAGCAGTTGTGAGAGGAAGGGCTAGGAAATGCGATTGAGATACAGAGCATTAGCCGGTGTCGTGAGGAAATTAAAGGCCAGATCGCTTTCTTAATCAGAGCACAAGCACTGCGTTAAGAAGGAATTAGGTCGACAGCTGCTGTGTCGCTGCTTACCTTGCTCTCGCTCTCTCCCGTCCTCATACACACACATGTTCTTCACACACTCTTATTGTCATTCTCCTTTCTGTTCCACTCCTTGACCCTTCACTTTTGTCTTTTTCACTTTTTGTTTCCCCGTCTACTAGCACTATTTCCTGGCTGGGCTTCTCCTCTCTTTCCTCATCCAATCTTCTTTCCCCTACGCGTGAGAGCCAGGCTTTGGCCACTTGTCAACAAGCGAACACACGCTCAGACACGCAACCAAAACAAACCTGGAAGAATTATAATTTTCTACAAAACGTGTAGACGAAAAATTTGAGACTAAAGAGAAGAGAACAGAAGAGGAGAGAGGAGAGAAGTGATGCATGATGGATAAAGATGGTTTTTGGTTCTGTTCCAGGAGGCTCAGTAGTACCCCTGTGGCTGATGGATGAGCTGTCATCGTTGAGCTCTTCCATGTACACCTGAGATGAATGGACAAACAGCAGTGGCCCTTTCGCTGTCTATCCATCTTTCTCTGTTTAGATACATTCTGCTGTCCACTCTCGTCCCCCACCCACACACACAAGGGGCTCATCAGAGTTTTTGAAGACTAATGCCGTTATTTTTAGACATGAGTTGCAAGTAGCCAATATTTGGTGCCAGCATTAGCTGTATTTTTGATTTGACCATTTAATGCCAAAAACCTGGCATGGATTCAGTGTTTCCCAGGATTTGTATTGTTGCTGGAATGATTAAAAAACAACTACAAATTTACAACATGGGAAACCAATGAGATGAGATGTTGGCAGTGGGATAACCAACTTAACTTATTCGATATTAAAAGACAAAAAAAACCCCACACATAACAGCTTCAAAGGTAGAATTGATTTTTACAAATTGTTATTATTATTTGGCTGTGAAAAGAAGAATGTGTTTTATACTGCAGTTGCATAGCTCTGACTGGGAAATATCTGATGATAGTCCGATATCATCTCCGTGCCAAATCAATATGTCAGTTAAAATCTTACGTCCAAACTTGAACATTTGAATGTCAACGCTTCCAGTCTATATTTCCAGCTCCCACATGTCTTTTCAAACCATGTGTCAGAAATACTGAATATCGTTCACTAAGGTCAGGAGTCACTCCACGTTTTAATTTGGCAAATGCGGCGTATACATTTTAATTTGTTGCTTTAATCAGTTGAATCAACTGGAATGACCCTGAGCCTGATTGCCAGCGTCTTTCCGCAGACTTCAGTTTTTTTTGGCATATTGTTCAGGCTATGAATCCTGGAAAAGTTTTCCCTCAATGTGATATTTTATGTGGATTATGATGTAAGAAATAATTTAAAAGTTTGACTTAAGTTCATGCATTAAACATATTCTGTTCACTACACTCCCTAAGACAAAACAACCACGGAATAACTTGTTTTGTTATGAATGATAATGAGTTTAGATGTTTTGCAGCAAAGAAAAAAATGAAATTACTCACTTTTTTTTGCTCCTGCTTTTAAAAATAGAAAATTGCTGATAAAGAGCATGTTCATGCAAGTAGCTAAGGACGTTTTCAAAAAGCACAGTTAGCATACACAGGTAGAATACCACAAACTGCCCTCATGAAGCCGGTTAGATATGCACAGTCCATATAAACCAACCTCTCTGCGGCACAGGCACACTTTGGGGTGAAACTACTCTGTGTCCTCTCCAAGGGGGAAGGTTTAAAAAACATTTAATTAGGCTTTTGGCATTGCTTCACTTTTAGCCTGGAGGTGTTGGAGGAGGTTTTACAGACTTCATCCCTTTTAGAGCCTCTCAGATTAAACATTCATGAGCAATCAGCAGACCCTATGTGTCCTCTCCTGTTGTACAACTTCATCTGTAGTTTGTATGTAGAGTCACGTTCGTGTAGGTTTATGTTGTCGAATGGTGCAGTAATCTAGTGTGCACGCTTTGTTTTTACTGCCACTTCCCTGCGCTGATGCAATAGTGAACTGTTTGTGAAACATGGGCTATTGAAGTCTTATTTAAATACGCCTAATTTCCTTAAAAGACTGTATGTGAGAAAACCCTCCTGTGTTGGTGCGGCGGCCTAGAGAGGTGCAGGATGGAAGGATGGCGCATGAAGGCGGAGGAGGTTTGGGGGAGAAGGGTGGAATGGTGTGGGGGGGAGGGGGTGTGGTGGGGGGGGCAACAGATGGTACGCCACGCTGCGAGGGACGTCGGCTGCCACGGGTGGGGGGGAGGTGGAGTGGGGGCAGATAAATGGGGGTGGGAGGGGGCACTTTTCCCCAAAGTGCCAGCAGGGATGACGAAGAGGGGGACTTGCTGCATGAGTGTGTGATCGCGTTTGTGTGAGCGAGCCTGCGTCTCCATGTGTCAAAAGGAGAGCCATATTCAGACTTGAGTTTCTCATCGAGTGAGGTGAGAAGCCTTTGCCCCGGTGCCTCATGCCCACTCAGTGTCTGTCTGTGGACTTCCAGCACCGCGGAGAACAGACAGAGTAATGACTCCCCACGCACCAGTACACAGCTAGTTCACAAGACTGTATGAGGACGATGCTGAAATTACTCGTAACCCAGTTGTTGTGGTGAACTAGCCCCCGCCTGCCCCCTCCTTGCCTCCTCTCTTCTATAACACCTATCCATGCAGACGGCACACATGCTCACACACATGCAAATAAACGCACATACCCAACCCCAATTACAGTGGTTGCCTGTAAACACACCAGCATCGATGGTGTATATGGTGCTGCCTATTGAACAGATGTTATGGAATTTAAGATGCAAAAGCACCCCTCCACCACCACCCCTACCCAACACACACACATATATGTATATAATACACACACGCACAAACTCTCACTGCCTCCCTCCCCCCAGCTGGCCCTGCCATGAACGTGCCATGTGGCGCTCCATTCCCCCTGGCACTTCGACTCTGGCTGTGCCAACTCTGCTGCGTCTGGCCGCCGCCAACTGGAAAGAGCAAGAAAACAGCAGACTCAAAGTGGACTGTTTCTTTGTGTGTCTGAAAGTGAGTGTGCGTACCTGAAGAAGCACAAAAACTTGAGCTGTCAGTCTCTGTTTTTTTTTATGTAGAACAAAAGAGAGGAGAATCTGACATTTTTATTTTCCAGCGTGAAAAATGACTAAAATGTCCGGTATGGTGAGGCGGAAGATGGGAATGTGTGCGTGTCTATATTTGTGAGTGTGTGTGCCTTCTGTATGTCTGCACAGGTGTACGGTGAACGCAGCGTGCACAGCGTGTCACACTGTCAGTCCGTCGTGCTGGTTGTGAATCCACTTGGGAATGGCGGTGGAATTCCTGTTACCATGGAGATGTCCAAGCTCATCTGTAATACAATTTCAACTTGAGAGAGATTAATTCAGGGGAAAGTGTTGAGTTATTCATCCTGGTGGATGCTGAAGCACTTCCTCATTCGCTCTGATGTTTGACTGCGATGGCTGCCCATTCGCTGACTGGTTTGTATTTTTCAAACCGTGTCACTGTTGTCTGCCCCGACTGACTTTTCTATCTTCATCACAGGATGAGTTAAAGGATAGGTCGAGTGACATTTTCTGTTTTTGTTATAGTCAACAAATCCCATGAAAAGACCAAACCCAACAATGAATTACTGTTTATGTATCTAATGCCCGATATAACTCCATTGTTGTCCAAAAACTATTAAAAACACATCAATGCGCCACCCCATTGCATGGGATGACACGCTCCTTCATTCCAGGGAAACCGCTGCCATAACAACAGGTCCTCCAAATAAAGCAACAAAGGACATCATGTGTCCTTCCTCTTCAGAACGACAAATAGAAGTGTTTTCGGCAGAACAACAACATTAGTCCGTGCCGTGCAACACTGTTACAAATGACTGTTGACAAATACATCTGTTTAATAATGTGACAATGTTGTGGTTAAGGTTTGGTTAGGTTTAGTTGTAACATTTTAGTCACCTAAAAATGGTCTTGTTCAGTGTTCGGTTGATCCACCCTCTCATGCCACCGCTGGGTCCAAAAGAAAACAAGATGGCGACGGCCAAAAATCCCAGACTCGATGTTTCAAAACCGTAATCCACAAACCAATGTGTGACGTCCACTTCTTAAATACAGACTGTCGTTAAATATAGTTAACCCCAACCATGTGATGCAGGTTGTATAAAGAAAATGTTACCGTATTAAGAAAATCACATCGATCAATCAGCCTCAAAAGTCCTCATCGTCATGTTTACAATAATAAACACCTACAGTTAAAGTTACGGAACGATCCTGGTCATGGTTAACAACAATAGGTTGGCTGTCAGTTTGAAACAGGAAACAAACAGCGATCTCATGTGTTAAAATCCAATGTTTTGTTGACACTTCCACCCAAACACATCTCATTACACAGCCTTCACCGCTCTATAACAACATGACAACAACTGCCTCCTTTGCTCCCGTCAAAATGACAACGGCTTGAACGTAAACGTATGTTGTTTTTGAGGCACTTGCTGAAACAACTGAGGCGGTCGTTCCCCAAATGTGTATTAATCCACAGCTAAAAATACAAATTTTACTTCGGTTTATGTAATGTTTGGGAAGAACTACAGCGCTCGGCTGTTTTAAGCAATTACTGTGACTGTGAAAAATGTTGAGGTCAGATCCTGATCTACTTCATGTGACATGTATTAATTCACAACATAGATAAATGTATTATTATTATTGGATCAAGTTGATACGTCACTCGCAAGCATTTACGTTCACATACTCATCTTTGCATTCATGTGTGCATATGCATGAGCATGTGTTCTGTCTCTATGCGACCCTCAAGTCTCTCAATGTACGATCCCCCCCCCCCCCCACCCTCTTCTCTCATTCCCCCAAGCGGTGAAGTAAGAGCTCCTCTCTTGATTCCCCTTCTCATAATCTCTTTTAATCTGAGAAAGCAGGCGCAGGCTGCTATGTCAATACCTCGTCTCAGGGCTGCCACCGGGACACACACTCCATGATGTTTACTTCTTCTCAGCATCCAAAGAGGGGTAGAGGGAGATGGATCTGAGCAAAGGGGGGGGGGGGGGGGGGGAAAGGAAGAGGGAGAGGGGCCGAGCATAAAGTGGAGAAGAGGAGAGAGTGGGAACTAACCCATGGGAAAGGCAGTGACATATAGATTTGTTTGACTTCTGATAAACAGCATGAGAGAGTTATGCTAATAACAATACCAACTAATTGCCAAAACATGATTGCCAGTTGTTAGTCAGTTGCTTCTTTACACAAAACAGTACAGCTGGAATTATCAAGCTTTGGCAAACTCCTCATAATCAGGATAAAAGTGTCTATTTACAAAATGACCTCAGAATGCCCTTTCATCTAAACTGATGTAACCGCCAAACCAGGATTACAGCTTGTAATTTGCTTCATGCTAAAGCAAAACATATAACACTTCTCTAGTGTAATGTCCGTTTGTGAGAAGGAGCAGAACATTTTAAATACAAATGGTGACATGGTTACAATTAGTGTATAGTACGTGCAGTAAAACACCATAAAAGTAGATTTGAATAATAAAATGTTTTTTGTTTATTGTGCTGTAACAGATATTTGTCTTCATGGTTTTACACACAAGTTTAGAAAAGATACCCGTAGCGCGTCATCAAAGTTAAATATCAGCATCGGCCAGAACATCTAATACGTCTTATTTTGTCTGTTAAATGTTAGGATTTTGAAAAGCATTGTACATTATGTCTGCATCTGCCAGTGGGCCATAACGAGAACAGTAGGCACAATAATAAGTTTGTTCTACTACAGGAGAGACTTGATGTGGTTAAGGTGAAAAATATCAGCGTGTCTGATATCGGCAAAACTCCAATACCATGCATCCCTTGATGCCACAATATCTCAAAGTCAGTGCAGAACGAGGAGATAAAGTCAATTATTTCTAGTTGAAGTTACGAAATTTCCTGTGCACATTTGTTGTCTCTCACTATAAGTGAACTTTCAAACCTCTTTTATGATGTGACGCTGTTATGTCCTGCCATAACAACCAGACCAAACCGTTAGCTAAAGCTCTGAGGAATCGGCTAAATAATTTAAGTTGTAACATGATTTTGTCATAACGACAAAAAAACTAGAGATACCGAAACTGAAAATAAAAATGACTATATGTTTATTTGTCCCACAGCGGCGACATGCACAGTGACAGTGCAGATGAAAGAGAAAATGAAATAAGTAGGCTAAACATATTTAATAAAAGAGGCAAACACACGTGTTAAAGTAAAGTAAAATAAGTAAACAACCATGTGAATGTCAAAAGTCAGACATGTGTACATGATGTCATTTATCTCCAAATATAAGGCTTAGATGTGCAGTAAAATAATTACAAAAACAGATATCAAACACTTCCACTTTTCAGACTATACACGTGTTACATATGCACAAAATACACACATGGTCAAATGCACACTTAGAGGTCAACCCACACAAAGTCAAAACCTGTCGGTGGCTGCTAAGTCAAGGCCAACGACTAAAGAGATGTGTGTGTGTGTGTGTGTGTGTGTGTGTGTGTGTGTGTGTGTGTGTGTGTGTGTGAGTGTTGTGAGCATCTGCATGTGTGAGGGACACTGTGGTAGTCTCTGTATGTGTGAGAGACTGTTTAAATTCAGTGACAGCTGTTCATTAGTCCATTACAACCCCACACTGCTGATTCCTCAAAGCAGCAGACACCAGCAGAAAGAGAAGATGATGGCACGAACTCTACGGGAAGGACAAAACACATTTCTACAGCTGCAGAAAAACAGTCCATTTATTTTTTGTTTTATTCGTCTTCATGCTACAGATTTTGTAGTTACTGAGATTATTCTGTCGTCCTTCGACTTTTACTCAATATTTCTCCTTTTCACTGTTATAGTATGCGGTATTTGCTGTGGTGTACATCTGGAGCTGTCTGCTGTGTGTGAGTGGGACATTATGGAAACATATGGACACTAGCATGGGTCTATTTCACTGAACTTTAAATTAATTCTTCCCACCTGGCAGATACCTGTCTTATTGGGGTTTTTTTTTTGGTAGTTACACATAAGAGCTTTCATATATGGGAGAGTTCTACTTTAACTACATCGAGGGGAAAGTTGTATTATATTCCTATGCAACTATAATAGATTGTATTCCATACACTGCTCATTTTATGGAAACACATTTATTAGAGCTGTAGTGTGAAGTAAGAGCAAAAAGAGCAAGAGAATATTAGAGTTGATGTGACACAGAGATGGATAAAAGACGCACGGATTAGAGAGACAGCTTGTGTGCTGTCTTCATCTTTCTTTACTTTTCCCCTCCATCAAATTCCTAAGAGAAGACTCTATCGGGAGTCATAGAATAAAGACACAATGCCAGAGAATATTGTACTTGAGACGTTTTACTCTTCATTTGAAAACAACAGCGACCAGCTTTTTATTTATTCCTATTGTTTTATATCATTTAATTTCTGAATAAAATTAAATAAAATGTTTGTTTTTTTGTGGCCCCAGACTAATGTTGGTAAGCTCTTCTGCTGTTATTAATTATATGATTTACAATATAGCCTCCTGGACATTATTCCGTCATGTGGAATACAGGAGCAGCTAAGTTAAAATGTCAAAGTTGTGGCGAACTTTGATGGATTCAGAGAGCATGTTACTCATTCACTTTCCCAGATTTTGTCAGCTTGGAGGAGATTTAAACCCAAAGTCAGCAGATCGCCTCTCTAATCTTTTATTATAAGCACCTCTGTGCTTCACCTTTGAGAATGAACCCGTCCATACTGGCATCCATATGTCAACACCACACTTGGCACTGAGCCTGGAAATCTACTGTACAAAATAAACCTCCAAATACAGTACATGGAGACTATTTCACACTGGTTCATCAGCATCACAGAGCCATCCATGCTCACAAATCTCAAATAACAAAGTTAGTTTTGTAACCCCACTTTTTTTCTTACCTTATATCCTCTCAGTTACTGTAACATCAGTCCTTTTTCTAACATGGTGAAAATACTTAAATAAAAAAAGATTTGAAGAGCGATCCAGCTGTTTTTCCTGACCTCTAACTTGACCTGAATCAGCATCTGGCAAGAAGTCTCTACTAAACCATGCTATATATACAATATATATATATATATATACATACATATAAACACAGTATATATATATATATATACATATAAACACAGTATATATATATATATATATACTGTATATATATATATATATATATATAAATATAAATATAGTGTATATATATATATATACAGTATATATATATATATATATATATATATATATATATATATACTGTGTATGTATATACTGTGTGTATATATATATATATATATATATATATATATATATATCTATATATATATATATATATATACACAGTATATATATATATATATATATATACTGTGTATGTATATACTGTGTATATATATATATATATATATATATATATATATATATATATATTTTAGAGACTACAGCTTTTGGACTGCAGTGTGTCTTCAGTCAAAACTTACTCTGAGATGGCAGACACACAGAGAGACACAATTGCAGGGGTGGGAACTATTATGTGTGTCTCGGGAGAACCACATTTCACGAAGTGTGTTTATGTGAAGTGTGTGTGTGTGTGCATGTGTGCATGTGTGACCAGCGATAAAGGAGCCAAGCAGGCGAGGGTGTGATGTACTTTAAGAAGTTGAACGTGTTAGATAGAAGTGACCATGTGCCATGAGCGAGAAAAACTGGAGACAAGAAAGTAAAGAGAAGAGAAAGGTGAGGAAAAAAAAGTGATATGCTGGGGTTGTAAAAGTGCTGTGTGAGTAAAGGAATAAGAGATGGGTGTGAGAAGAAAAAGAGAAAGTTAATGTAAGTTTTTGTGTGGGATGAAGCAGAGACAGTAAAGATGGGGGAGAGGGGGCAAGGGGGAACGAACATGCTAGAGAAGGAGAGGAGGCAGAGGAAAAGAGAGGAGAAAGGAGCAGAGGAGCGAGGGCAATGAGCTGGATTGAATACCATCTGACAGGTCCAGCTGGGAGTTTGCCCACCCCGCAGCACCGCAAAACCCCTCAATATGGAGGCCAATTACTGCTGCCCGCGTGACCGTGGCATGGCAGCATCAGAGACGCAACCCTCCTCCTCGCCTCGCCTCTCCTTTCCCTTTTCCTCTACCTCACCCCCCCCCCCCCCACACCCCTCCTCATTTCCTCACACTCCCCCCAAAAAAATAAATAAAAAACACTCCCACCATCTGTGCAGAGTGACAACAACCTCTATACCCATACCATGCACAACATAGACACTGTACACTGCACACACACACACACTCGGGGCAAACACACACATCAAACACGACAAATCCTTACTCATGGGCTCTGTGTGCTTTTATACTCGACAGCAAGTCTGTCAGTGGTTTGGTTTCAGTGTGTGTGTGTCCAAAACAACCACAGTGAGGTCTGATACTTTCACATCTTCTGAATGCTTTTTTTCTCTTGTAACACACAAAGACAGTTCAGGGAGTTTACAATCACACACACACACACACACACACACACACACACACACACACACACACACAAAACTACCATTGTTCCACAGATGCAGGGGAATTTCGCCCGATGCCAGCCTCATCTCTCTTCACAGAGCTGGGGCGTGGCGCTCAAGCTGGCAGGGGTGGTGATGATGGTGGGAGGGTGCAATGCAGGGTTGGTAAGCATGATGCAGTGGCACCTGATGCCCATTGCGGTGGAGGTGACTCCCAAATTTAGCCCCATGTGCACCCAGACATGCTCGTCTAAGTGGTGTTTTTTGTTTTTCGATGACCTCTCTTCAACTGGTGTGTGGAGGAAAAAAGGGAGTGTGTGACACATAAAACATGTTGCATATGCATCATAGAGCTTTCTCCTGTCACACACACACGCCCACACACACACACACACACACACACACACACACACACACACACACACACACACACTGCTGGGACTGTGTCCCTCATTTTTTAATATTCAAATTGTTGTT
The DNA here is from genome assembly GCF_900634415.1 of Cottoperca gobio. Lineage (NCBI taxonomy): Eukaryota > Metazoa > Chordata > Actinopteri > Perciformes > Bovichtidae > Cottoperca > Cottoperca gobio. The sequence goes on along the minus strand of NC_041373.1, from coordinate 12,442,138 downwards.
TTGAGCTTGGCTTATTTCCTGTTCCAACCTCTGTCACTGTCCTCTCCGGCACAACAAAACGCCCTATGTAATGATTATGACACTGATTAGTCCCGTGAAATATTTTTTTGAGATTAATCCCAAAATAATTAATCCGATAAATGTTATCCTAATCTGATAAAAAAAAAAAAAATAGAATAAAACTCTCCAGATGGAGATTTATGTGCTGTGGGCCTGGGCCTACTTTGTGCTGTGTTTCCAGTGCTGCGATTTTAGCGGATCAGTTGATCATTTTTAAAGCATTTAAATTGAGCTCTGTGCGGGATTATTTAATTACAGTAATTGCATGGCATTTTATGAACATTAATTTGAACAATTATGCTTGAAAAGGATCCCAATTAATTGATTTTATGGACTTTAGTTACGTCAGTTAAACCCAATGTGTCATAGATATTTAGAATAACCATTACATTAGGATGATATCCGCCCACGTGGCAGGTGTGCAATACATTCAGAAAAATATGATACATCATAATAAAGAATTAATAAGATAATTCGTTTAGCCCGAGATCCGTGCAGGTCTGCGAGGGTTAACAAGGGTTAATTCACTTCAAGTAGTTTTATTCATGCAATGATAATACCAATATGAACAAAAGTAAAAATAATAATCAAATGCGTTTTTATTGCATAAATCCCGTTTAGGTTTTTTGGGTAAAATTGAATTTTCTAAATGAGGCTCGACCCACAGGTGAGTTTAACGGGTTAAAAGTCATACGCAGTTTAAAAGTCTGCTGCAGAAGCGACTGACAGGATTACAAAAAAAAGAACACCTTTCTAACACAGCAGAAACATCCGATTAGTTTCATGCGTCGGTCTATCTGCAGTCTCGTGCAAAAGTGCGTGACCGAGAGGGAAAAGGGTCTCTTTTGGTCGGGGGCCGCGCGTGGACACTCAGAGGCGGAGAATAATGAACAGATGCTGTGTGAATTAGGAAAGAAATACTGGGTCCCTCCCACAAGGGCCACTTTGGCAAGGGCCTCCTGGCTGCCACGTGGCGCAGCTGGCACCGGGGATGGTGATGGTGGGCTTTACTGGTCTCTGGCTTTACTGGTGCTCAGACATTTAGCGACTTGGCACCGCGCTCCACCATCAAAATCTTGTGCCAGCCGCCGCCCCTCCTCACCAAATAACTAACTGAGAGGTTAGAGCGGAAAGTAAAATCAGAAAGGTGTCTCTCACCTTGTCCCCCGAGGCCTGCCCTTCACACGGGACTGGAAACAAAAGTGGACTCATCACAAAAACAGAGGGATGCTGCTCGGAAGATTATTATTTAAAATATTATTTGGTGACGTAATTCTATGTTTTAATGTTAAAATATTCAACTGCATTCAACCACTCTTACAAGTGTCTGAGGATTTTTCGTTTGCATTTATTGACTCATTGTTTTTGGTCGACGGTTGATAAAAAAAAAACTAAAGAAAACTGAGATATTTATGTAAACTTAAGTTAATTTTCCAGACGTATATTTTACTACACCCATCTGTCTACAAACGGTGTGATACCTGTGGCCTCGATATCCAAAATTATAAATCTCAGTTACCTTTTTTTTTTTTTTTAAGAAAAAAGTTAACATAAAAGTAGTTTATAGTATAAATAAATTCTTAATTGTCTCAAAATTATTAATGCTCATTAAATTGGACAACAGCATATTGAAGATACTATTTTGTATTAGGGAAAACCCTCTAATCTCACTTTTTCTTCGTATTTACTTACGTTAATATTAGAGACAAGCAAACCTGTTATATTTGAGAATAGAAAAAACGTAAAATTACAAAATATATAATCTCATAAAAAATATAGAAAGCATCTTTTTGCTTGTTTGCCCAGGTTGATCTCATCCTTTCAAGTATTACATCAGACTTTCTAATGTGTTTATTCAGTTGTCTATTTATTTATTATTGGTGGTGGTAGTTACCATTTGAACTGTGTATATAATACGTGGTGCGAGGTGTGTGTGAGTGTGTGTGTGTGTGTGTGTCCATTATGCCATCCCTGGGCTTCTTCGTTTCGAACGGTCCATTGATTCACCTGATTTTGCACCTGCCCAACTCTACCATTGATGTGGTGAGTCAGCTGGGCCTTTTTATGCAACAATGAAATCAAATTAAGAATGTTTGAAGAAATGTTATCGATGTAATAAAAGGATATTGTTTCAGTGTAACGCATTGCCATGTGAAATCTGCCTACAGCTCTTCTGTTCCTTTTTTTTTTCCTCCACCCTGCAGTGCCCGGTGCTCCCCTGGACGTCCAAAACAACATATGGGACCCAGGGCAGAGGTCCAAAGATGGAGCTGCTCTCACTATTGATGCAAGAAATCACAAATGATGTGACCTAGCTTGCATAAACTCAAAATCTCAAATGTTTAATTTAAATATTGTTTAAATTACCAGGAATCTATTGCAATTTTGAACAATCTGTATTTCATATTTTTAGAACTGGTAGGTAGGACAAAAATATAAAAAAATTGATCAACTCATTTAGCCATTTTTGGTTAATGATGATATTTTTTATTAAATTACTTTGTGAATATGTGAATTGTTAACAAGATAGTTGTATTATTTACACTCACATGGGAAGTCTGACAGGTGCTTGGTTTGAATCCAACCATGCTGATGTTACCAGACCCACGCTGTGGAGCACTTTCATCTCAAAATGCACTTTGTGTGTGCAGTCTGTCAAGTGTAGCTGGGCCTTTTGCTCTCTCTCACTTATCCATTACACTGCTGAACGTACTGAATGCTTAGAGACAAATAACACACACAACACATGGTAAAAAATGGTTTCAAAGAGCTCATTGTAGTTTAAAAATCCTCTGGTGTCAGCCGGTCATATGCTGCTATCGGTTGTTTTGTTGAGTGTAATGCCTTAAAAATGTTTTCTGTTAAAACAAGAAAAATAAACATTAAATAAATCAATTGCTTTGTTGCAGCTCACTCTGGAATTTCAAATTACTTTACATGAAAATAGCTTATAGGTTGCTCTAATTCACGTCTATTCATATGTTGCTGTGCATGACTAACAGTTTAGCAGATTCATCTGATCTGAATAATATGCACAGCATCTCAATCTCACTAATTCAATCATTTCCCCCCGAGGTGATCCCTTAGGAAACATAGCTTTGTGCACATTTGTCAGGATAAAGTCCTTATGAATCAAGTGTAATTAAGGCCACCTCCACATTCAAAGCTATATGAATGTCTAAGGTGGAGTATGAGAATAAAACAAAAAGTGTTATATAAAATACAGTCTGATTCTTTCTTCTAAAGCTTTTCAAAGTTAATATTTTAGTGTGTATTTTGCTAATTAAATTGATTTTTTTTTTAGTTCAGGCGTGTTTTTCTGATTTAACTTCAAGATATGTAATTTATACTCTAATTATTCGATACACCGTTTCAGATTTTTTTGACTATTTGTGTTTTTCCCTTTCCCTCAGATATTAAATATGCTACAGGCTAAGGCACTTATTTATACCCAAATCAAATACAAAATATAAAGTGTTGTGTGTAATGTGCCTCCTTTCATCCATGACAATATTTTGTTTTTAACCAAACCTGTAAATTGTCAATTTGTAAATTTAAAATTAAGATAAATCTCAGGATGTTAACCTCTCAGCACAATACTGGTATTTTAGATTGAATTAAAATATCTTTACCAGAAAACCAAGGTAATCTTAATTACTTTAACAGCATAGCCTGCACAATCTCCACAGCTAAACCCTTTGAAAGTAAATTAAATGTTTTAATAAACAAAAAAAGGACATGCCTATTGAAACGAGGTTCCATTTTGTTTTCAATATGTGTGCTTGTTTTTTTAAATCACTGACTTGCATCCAAATTCGATTTTTATTTATGTGGAAGCTTCTTCTTTTTAACTCAGTTATATTTTTTAAACTAAAATGAGTTACTGAAAACGCCAGAGCCACTGCTTCAGGCCTAAATGTCCACGCAGCCCGAGAGTGAACCCCCCCCCCCCCCCCCTGATGTTCAGAATAAGAGTTGTTCGATCATATCAGACAGTTATAAAACATTTTTTTTTATTTCTGTTGTTTGTGTCATAACATGTTTAGGCCTATACATCTTTTATGTCAATTGCACTCATTCTGCATACAGGATATTACTGGACACACTTTGATAGGATGTACAACAGTATAGGGATGACATCAGTAGAATACAGAAGGTAATCAGAGGACTCTTTCTGCCACTTCCCTCTTTCATCTCTTGTTTCCCAAACAATATTACACGTTATAGGATTGTCATTTTAAGGTCAATGCATCTGATTGCGAGGGCTCAGTTGTGGAAAAAAGCATTGAGATCCTCATACGGTGGCGCCCTGTCATGGTGCAAGTGCACGTCGTGGAAAGGTGGAATGTTTTCTGAGTGCGCACCGCCACTGCGCGCTCCCGACGGCCCATAAGGTATGCTGTGGCTGGGCCGAGACGTGGTCAGTCCGGAGTAATGCATAGAGTAATGATAGTTCCTGTCTGTCTCAGAGGGCTCCTGCTGTCTGCCGGACAGTCCGCCGTTCAGGCAGACGGGCGGGCTATGCGCGGCCTCGTAGTCCGCGCTGTTATAGTCCGGCGAAGTCCCACCCGGCGGGTATACACCCTCGTACCCGGAACCGTAGGAATGGCCCCGCACATTAAGCGCACCGCCCCCGGGCTGGTAATGAGGGCTGGAGATGCGGGAACATCGGTAGGAGTAGGGGTGGGCGGAGAAAGGAGAGCTGGGCATGTGAAAGCGGGCTCCATCTGCACACGGCTCAGTCACGAAGTTCCTGGTGTTGAGCTGCAGACAGCCTGCCACCAGGTTGGTAGTGGGCTGGGACAGACCTTTACACAACATCTGCACGTAGGCCACCACATCTGGCCGTTTCCCGTTGCGTAAAATCTCCCCAAGGGCTAATATGTAATTCTTGGCCAGCCTCAGAGTCTCTATTTTAGAGAGTTTTTGGGTTTTGGAGTAGCATGGCACCACTTTGCGCAGACTGTCCAGCGCAGAATTTAAGTCGTGCATGCGCGTGCGCTCCCGCGTATTTGCCTTCATTCGACGCACCTTGGAGCGCTCCGCGCGCGCCGGTGTCATTTTGCGTTTCTTTGGGCCGCGCTTCTTGGGTTTGCCTTCACTGTTCCCATCCTCGCACTCTTCCTCGGCCTCATCGTCATCACCATCATCATCATCATCTTCGTCGTCGTCGGCCATCTCAGACTCGGCTCGACTGCTGCCTTCCAGCGGCTCGTCCAAGTCGTCGTCGAGGTCACAGGGCTCGTGCTCTCCGGCCTTGTCCTTGCAGGCCTCGTTCTCAGCGCCCTCCACCCAGTCAGCCGCGAGCCTCTGGACGTCCGGCAGGACCTCGCTGAACAGACGGCTCAACATCGTGGCAAACAACCTGCAAGAGACACAGTCGACACTTTACCTGGACTGTTTGCACCCTGCTGCTGTTTACGCACCCATAGGTGGGCTGTCAAAGGCCGTAGTCTGCATATGTCCCTTACCCGAGGCAAAATAGACGAGCTACGATTAATATTCCGTAAATGTTTCATACACAAATGAATCAGTCTGTGGGATTTATCAACAAGTTTGTAATTGCAGTTTTCAAATGTATCCTGACATGAATTAATAAAAGGCCGAACTGGGAAAATGGTGCCTTAAAACACTTTTTAAAGGTTTATATGATCTTTTCCCACCCTTATTATTTTACTAAGAAAGATTCCACAAAGAGTGAATAGCCTTCTTTCTTTTTCTTATTTAATAATCGGATTACTTTAATGGCATAAAGCAACAGCCGGGTCCATCCCTCGGCCTCCACATGTGCCTCGGTCTCTGCCCTCCAGCAGTCCGGCACAGGGAGCGGTGCAGGCCTGCAGCAGGTCCCCCAGGGACGCATTAAGGGTGCGGGTCCCTCCTCCATCCTATAAATTACGAACCTGGAGAAATTCCAGCACAGCCAGGCCACACTGGACCAGAGGCTCCCAAACATTTTCAAATCTCTCAATTAACAGATTTCTTATACAATTCGCTTTAGAGCGACTTGAGAAGAACATAATTCTGTATGTATAGTCTTATATATTTCAGAAAGTGTAAGGATAATAACGTTGTTGAAACGTGCCTTTAGGGCCCGAGTCTCTGCAGGTTCATGAATCCCATTTTGGCCACAGAAAAAAAACGCATTCTGACATTTTCCTTAACTTTAATCCCTCGAATGTGCTTTAGCATATTGATCTGGACTATTTTATTAATTTCACTGAGCCTTTTCTTGTCCTTAATTTAAAAAAAAACAGGTTTCATGTTTATCAAAACTGTATTGAAAGGGTAACAATGAGAGGTTATTAACGTGATATTCAATGGATTTATTTCCCCCCTCGAGATTCATTGTATCAACAGTAATTCAAGCTAAACAGACAAGTTATTTATTAAAGCACCATTTACAAAAGCTGTGACATCCCAAAATCTTTACGGATGTTTCCAGTATTCTGAGCTCAGCTGTGCTTGTTGGTGTCCAAGGACGTTTTTTCCCTTTTTTTCTAATCTTGTAAGCACAATGTAATTAATGCCAACCAATACCTTGTCAATTAGCCTGTGTATCTCTATGGAGAATTCTACCCCCACAGTGCTCTGACGCGCGTCGTGCAGGGACACACACACACACACACACGCACACACACACACACACACACACACGCACACGCACACATACATATACGATTTTCTGATCAAATATAAGAAAATACACTCTCTACTGCTCATTTTCTAAAGTATTACAATGCACATTCTGGATACAAATGAGCCAGAGTACAATATCTCTTGAGGGTCCATGTGGATTTGTACATATACTTAAACATATCTATCAAATAAAACGTAGTTAGTTCAATGTATTTGATAAAATCAGCTATGAAGAGCCTTGAGGAGAGATTAAAAGCTATCAGATCACGTCTCATGCGGGTAAAAGATGCGAGAGATTTGAGAAAAATAGTCCCTTATTTTGATTAATACTGTGCCACTCTAATTTCCCCCTCACAATACAACAGGCACAAAGACAAACACAAATCTTGATCCGTGTCTGATATTGTCTCATATTGATTAGAAATGTGTAACCTACCTCCGTGGTGGAGCTCAGTGACGGGGCAAAGCGGGTTTGTTTACACCATGTCTCTCCGGGTGGGCATCACATCCACACGCCCTGCACGAATGCTTGTGCAGGCGAGGCGCTGTGTTCTGCTCTCACACCTCTCTCTCCTCTCTAACCGCCCTGCTCTGTCTTCTTCTGCTGCTGCTGCTGCTTCTACTGCTGCTGCTGCTGCTGCTATCCCCAGCCCAAACGCGTGGAGGGATCCGTGTGGCACCTCAGAGGCAGGACTGGGTGGGTTACATACCAGCTCTGATGCCAGGCCCATATGGCTGGCACGTCATTGGCAAGAGCCATCACATGAGAGCCGGTGATTGACATGCGGCCGCATTCACAGAGACTGGCTTCCCCTGGGGGAGAGGGACTCGCCATCTGTCACTGAGCTGAAAGAGAAAATGGAATAAGGAGTGAATGGCACAAAAAACGCACTGGATTCAAACAGCTTCTGTTAGCCTCTATCTTTGGGGGGGAAAACGGGGTTAATCTCATATAGAAGGTTTAGGAAAACAATCCCCTTAGAGAAATAATTATAGCAATCCTAATATGATCATTTTTAGAATGATATCATCAAAATAATATTAGGTTGTTATAGGATTACTTATAAGCTAATGATTATGGTTGGATATGGAGAAAAAAACCTACAAATAATCCACATGAGCCCTTTGGGGAAATTTATTGAATATTTTAATGATACAATTAGAAAAATTACCCCAAATAGGCCAATAGGAATAATTAGATCCCTATAGACATGTTATAAGGAAAAACGGGTTTCCATCAACAACAACAAGAACAACAATACATTTATAAGACAGATAACTGCCTTCACACAAAGGATAAATATGGGACCCGCCATAAAGATCAGAGTCAGGGTGCAATTGCCTAAACGAGTCAATTGAAGTGAGCCAATCAGAGCGTCTTGGTCTGGGTTGCCAGGCTTGGCACAGGTGCCGGTGGGCGGGCTGGTGCCAAAGGTGGCAGAGGCACAGATTGCGCAGACGGGCCAGAAGATGGGGCAGGACAAGAGAGAGGGAGAAAATAAGAATGAAAAGAAAAGGGTAGGCTTATCATCACCACAGTGTTGGTGGAGTACAGTTTATTGGCTCCTTCCACATTTTCAGTGAAACAACCAAAATGTTTGAATGATTATTAGATCAATGTATTTCTGGTCATGGTTCTCCAGATGAAGACTTGTAGCCAGGGTCACACCCCAACATGGTGCCCCTGTGTTGTCATCCTGAGGGACACAAATGGTCATTACATTTGACTAATTCAGTTTATTAGTTTAAATAAAAGAAAAATCCCTATTATCAAATTCTGATTACGTAAAGGTTCCTCTTTGGTCTTTTTACACACTGTAATAACACAGGCATGTGTCCTTTTTTAAGTAACAATATAAAGACTTTACTAACACAAAAGTTACCATTTCTTTTCATATAACATTGGGTCATTAGTTTAAAAATCATCCAATTAACTAAATGAGGATCTGTCTCCCAATAACATAATAATTTGATGATGATTTTGTTTTATAATGTTGATATTCTCATGTTGTACGTTACAAACCATCATGCAATTCCTTCCACAGCTAAGTGTGAATCTAATGCTATAGTGAATAAATAAATAAATCTGTTGTTGTTTTTTACCAACCATTAATGACAAAACATTAGATTAGAGTCATTATTTTACTCAGACTGGCTTTGAATGGTTTCATTTAAAGAGGAAATGTTGAGGTCAAAAGGAGTTTTGAGGTTAAAATCAAGTGTGAAACTTGAACTTTGTTGCATAACATGCTCGGTATTGTGTTTCATAAGTAACCTTGAAAAAATAATATGCTCTATACATTATCAGTCAACTGTATGGTTGAGCTCACACAGGAGCAGAGACTCAGTTTATGTGACTCCTCAAGCTACGTATGGGTGACATCTACTGGTGATAAAAGGTTAGTGCATGTCTGGGGAAACAATGACTGAACCTGACGTCATTCCTTATGCTCAACATGATATGGAGTGAGGCTTTTATCGTATAGCAAGGTGTCACAGAGGGGTGCTAATGATAAATGATACATTTCAAGTAAGGACTGTGTGAATATGTTTATCTAACAAAGATGTTTTCAACCTAATTTCCTGTATTTTGAGACCTTTTCAGAATAATTATGATTATTTGAAGTGGTATGCCTATCTCAGTACAGTACAGTAGTACAGTACAGGTCATTTAGCAGACACTCTTATCCAGAGCGACTTCCAGTGAACTAACTACAGGGACAGTCCCTCTGGAGCAACTCAGGCTTAAGTACCTTGCTCAGGGGCAGCTGTGGTATTGAACTCACTACCTTCTGGTGTTCTGTTGGGAAGACGTATCACTAGACCATCTATCTCAGTTAAATGCAAAACTTTATTGTAGCATATTTAATACAGCACTAAACTCCACTCCTTTTCCTGTTTTTTTTTTTCTGGTTCAAAGCTAGGGTGGGTAGTGTGTTTTTATATTATATTATATATATGTTATATTAAATACTCTTTACATCCCGACAGCAATCAATAAATGAAATGCTCTGAAAGAAAAAGAAAAAGTTGCCCCGAATGAAATGAGTGGACAGCCGACCTGCCTGTCAAACTACCTGCCTGTCAAACTACCTGCCTGTCAAACTACCTGCCTGTCAAACTACCTGCCTGTCAAACTACCTGCATGTCTACCTACCTGTCTACCTGCCTACCTGTCTACCTGCCTGCTTGTCTACCTGCCTGCTTGTCTACCTACCTGCCTGGTGCGAGTCACAGGAGTGTTGCACAAGCTGCTATCTTGACAGCTGTGAGTACTAACAATAGCCATGTGTGTTGTTTACGTTGATAACTTCGGGTGGCTGTTGAAGAAGGATATTTGAAGCGAGTGCTGCTAGCTACTTTCATTCAGGGACGTGCGGTCAGGGGAGGCAGGGGAGGCTTTGTCATTATGAAAAGTAAAAAAACAAAAAACAATACAATAAATATACATGTATATTTGTCCACTGGTCTGTTCTATAACTGCATTTTCTGTATAATTCCAATAATTTTGATCGTTTTTATGGTCAAAATCGCTGAATTTGCGTATTCTCTGTTCAGATACAGGAGAGGTGCGAGCTGAGGCAGCGACGAGCTGAGCCTCCCCTCGGATTGCGCAATCCCTTGCAAACTAGGTTGAGAGCATGCATTTGGCGCGTGCCTGTTGCTCTCTCTCTCTGTATGTCGCCAATATAATGTTTACAGACACTTTTATTAAGCGTCCTGACTGTCCATAGTCCAGTTAATGTATGTAAGGTATGTGTGTAACATATTTAGCCTTGCTGATGTGACATAAAACCACAGTGAAAAGACACCAGGTGAGGCAGACAGTACTCTGCCGCACTGAAGAGGGCGCACGTGAGCATGTACCTCTCTGAGCCGCTCTAAATGTAACGTTCTTACCTGTGTGTGTATAAAGAATGCTGATATGAGATATGAAAAATAACCAGTAGTCAATGTTCATGCTGCCAAGAAAATGGTGAATAAATTACTCGTTCATATGGGTTCATATATTTGTAAATCTGACTCTGAAAGAGTTAGTGCCTCCCCAGCCATGAACCTCACCGCACGCCACTGCTTTCATTGGATAAGAGTTGGCAACTATGTTTTTTCATCATTTTAAAAATCTACTTCCTTCTGCTGGCTTCTCCAATCTTACTCACCCTAGCTTTTTAAAAAACCTGGATGTTTCATATTTTTAAACTCAGGATCAAATTGAAAACAAAATCAAAATGGAACATGTTACATATTATCCTCCAGAATATTCAGAGTTGCTCATCCTCTGTATATTTTGATCATGAACCTTTGCAGAGTTCATAGAGACACCAGTCATTCAATTAAAAAATAAAAATAAAAATGTTTAATGCCAGTGGTGGAATGTGACTAAGTACATTTGTATTAAATACTTTATGTACAATTTTGAGGTACTTTGCTTGAGTATTTCTATTGTGTGTTACTTTATATTTCTACTACAATACATTATATATATCCTAAAATAATCTATCTATCCTGAAATGGGCCATTTTGCATGATCACTTTTACTTTTGGTACTCTTTTACTTTTGAACTTTTAATTTAAATGTTGAATTCAGGACATTTACTTGTAATGGAGTATTTATACACTGTGGTATTTCCTCCCTTTACTTAAGTAAAATATCTGAATACTTCTCCCACTCTGAGTAGGTTAGCGCCTCATAGTGGTGGAATAAAAGAAGACACTGTGGCACTCTGACAGGATTACACTTTACAGTTAACGTTTGTGGTCATATAAACCTTTAGATTATTCCTCTGCAGATCTGAACATTTTAATGCTGAGTGGTTGATTGTAACACAGCATGCTGACGTGCATTTACATGCAAACCTCTTGTCTCATCCACTCTCCATATCACATCTTGTTTCAGGTGAGAGGCATAGTGTTGCAAATGCTCACAGTCCATATGTTCAATGTTTCAATGACAACACTGCTGAAAGTGAACTCAGCCACAGATGGGCTGTTTTTTGTTGTTGTTTCTTTTACATTTCCAAGGTGGAAGTTTTACTTTTCATCTGAAGACCTCCCAAAGCAGGTCTTACTTTCAGCAGCAACTCTCCCTGGAGCTGGCAGAGATCCAGAGCTTTTCTCAAGTTCACTTCAGAACAGGGTGAACCTGTGGGAGGCTCAAAACATGGGCTCCCCCTGGTTACAGGATGATGTGCTGCTGCTTCAATCTAACCCCATGAGAGCGACAGAGTGGAAGTGTTTACTAAACCACTATGCTGCTCATCTTTTCTCTCTCTCTCTCCTTACTTCTTTTTCGTCTTCAAATGCACATTACATTCAAACATTATGAAGCAGTTATTTGTGTGTCCATCATACTGTCTGCTGTTATATTGACATTAAATGAGAATGCAGATATCATTTAATAGTCAGAGCAATACATTGTTGTCAGCATTCTGTTAACCTCTCTACATGCAGATAACACAATATTTCCCGTTCTCTGTTTTTTAATTATACATAAGCATATGAATTTGTACTGTTTTACATCAACCGTCTCTCCTCGGACTTACTCTTCAGCACTCACGCACCAACACATGCACACACACACACACACACACACACACACACTACGCTTACCGACTGCCAACACTGAGAAGAGAAACTGTTGCCATGGCAATGCATTTCCCAAATGACCACCCCTTATATATTTACAGTACATATGATATAGCCTTGGAGAAAGAGCAGTTCAATGTCTCACTCTACATTGAGAACACATGAACACGGTGATTAAAGAATAAAATCTCTTAACTGAATAAACCAGGTGTTATTGTTAGTATATTACTTGGTCACACTTATTTAAGGTATCATTTAATTTATATATTTTACATGGACCCATGTGGACCCATGTCCATGACCCATGTGGAGGTTGTATGCAATAAATAGCTTTAAAAATACAACCATATTCTAACAGTAGTCTTCCAAAATATAGTAAAATAATGTGTATTTTTGATGCTTTTTGGAGCCAAAACAACACTGAACATCAACTGTTTGTTTGTCATATACATTTTAAATGAAACTATTACTTTACAATGTGTCATACAATGCTGCCTTTTAATAAATGTTCAGTTCTATAATGCCATCTCATCCTCTTTTGTGCTAGGTGTTTTATGGGTTATGCATTTTTAAATGTAAAACTGAGCTGATCACAAATATTAAAGACACATTGGTATTTACAGTATATATAGACATGACAGTAGTTAACTGTGATTTTACAGGTAAAAATACATTCACGTTACAACACATTGTCATTATTAATAGCCTATCTTCATAAACAAGACGTGTTTAACTTGTGTGACATTGAAGGTATCTCTGCAGTTTTTAGAAACGTGTTATTTTCAGCCCATCTCAAGGGAAATTTATTTCTGGGCCACTATTGAATTGCAGTTGCTGCAAGTTTTTTTCCCACGGCAACTGAAAGCATCATAAATCTTCAGCATGCTCTGCTGCACGCACCCTCACTCCTCTGCTTCACTCATCACACAACAACGCCACGCACGGTGGGAGCGAGAGAAATAAACGGACAACGAGAAAGAGGCACGAGAGAAGAGGAAGCAGGCAACTCCAGAGGACTGGTGGGACTTCTATTGCACTTTTGTCATTTGGGGAGTCACACAGCTCACACAAGCAGCTCAATCGGACTTTTTGTTGAACACCTGTGCGCTTGGTTGTGGAGGTGACAGGCTGGATGCCATGGACCCGCTGCCGCCAGCAGACACGGAGCTGATGGAGCGAGATGCGGATAAAGATGCGAGGAGGAAGATCCAGTTCTCCGTGCCTTCCTCCGTGCCCACCCAGCTGGATCCGCGACAGGTGGAGATGGTGAGCGCGAGCGTGTGGTGGTGGTGGTACCTACATGGATGATGCTAGTGGTGTGTGTGTGTGTGTGCGTGGAAGAATGAGGTCAAACTTGGGTCAAAAACCTGTTTCAGGATCACCAGTGTGTTTTGTGCAGCCTTAAAATATCTACTTTTAGTTTTAGCTACCTGATAAAAAAAGAAGAAGATAGAAGCAGGGATACAAATCTCAATCATGCTTGCATCTAACTTTCATCCTGACTTTTTTAAGTACACCAAAGTGAGCATCACCCTCTTCTGCAGCCAGCGCTGACAGACGGTTACATAACCAGTCTAGCACGACTTTGCAGAACTCTGTATTTTGATGTTGGGTATTACACTGTGGGCAGCACTGGGATTAGGCTGAGCTGTGCAGCCTCAGTTTTTGGAGTCCTTAAAAGTGATGAGGCATGTCTGCCCTTCAAAGGGGAACGGATCAAGAGGAGGAGGAGGAGGAGGAGGAGGAGGAGGAGGAGGAAGAAGTGAGGGATGAAGCATCCCTTAGTATTATTAAAAATGAGGTTATGTGCCCCTCCTCCTACCACATCTGTGAAACAAAATACAGAAGGTCACATTGTTAGTCACATGTTATTAAAAGGAGGTGGTGAGTGCATTATGTAAAATAAATAAAGCTGTTTTCTGTCAACGTTCCAAAGCAAATGCTGGTGAAACATGCTGACATGGTCTGACAGAAACTATGTTGGTGAAATAATGCAGTGTGAACAGGAATAACGTTGGCCTGTGCAGTATGTCGATGCAGACCAGCATTTAGTCCACCAATAACAGCCCATAAAGGTCATCGAGGATAGAATGATGCTTTAGGTTTATCCATTTCTACCAGAATACATTCACGTCTTAATTGCAGACTGCCCCTTGGAGAGAAATATCATTGTAGACCAGGTGCAATATTTTCATTTTCTCCCAAGATTTTGAGATTTCACGGGGCATGTGCTTGGAGAGCTCGTTCCAGGCTGGAATGTAAACAAATAAACTAATAAATGAATGAATAGCTAGGCACTCAAATATTTCTCACACATCTGTTGTTTACAGACCAACTTGCGGTCTCTCAGGCTTTGGACTACTTTCTTTACCCCTTCATTTCTTCATTTCCTTTTCTAAGCAACTCCATGTGTTACTTCTGAACTTTATTTGGGTTAAACCAACTCTTACTGATCATTTAATCACTTTCTTACGGTTATTTTGTAACTGTGCTGAAACAAACCGGGAAAGTTTCACATTAGTAGTGTTGCTCATTAATTTCATAGTCTATTAATATTGAGACACTTTCTACATTTCAAACTGTAAATGTTCATTGACAGCATTGTGTGAGCTGAGTCAGTTTTTCTATAAGACGCTTTGGCAATTTGCCATCTCAGGATCTCGCAAGATTACTGCAAATCTTCCAGCACGGATCTAATGGGAATGAACGCAGCATTCCCTGGTAAAGCATTCAAAAGCTTCTTACATCATAATACATCTTAGGATATGTCTTCTTATAGCGACCCAAAGTGACCCTAACTCTCCTCATCTGTTGCTGAAAATCCTAGTGTAGAAATGTCAGATGCCGATTTGAGGAATTTCCTCAATGCTTAACATAGCAGCAATCCAGCTGAGTGGATGAACAACCACACAGCTGCAAAATAGGTTTTCAAATCCATGATTTAGGCAGTCTGCATGAGAATGTCTTTCTTTCATATTTCCTAACTCACCATGTGGCACAGGCTGCCACTGTGATTAGAACAACTGCCTAATGGACATGTTGGATGATACTCAACTGTACTTGAGAAATGTCTGAGGGCAAACCACTACTCTCCTTGCTAATTGACCCCAGCATGCTGCGGTTGCTTCTGGGAAATGGTTCTCATTCAAAGGACTTTGAGCTGAGTAGCTGATCAGGAGCATTTTTTTTTGTTAACTGTTCGTTCCAAACCACACTGGAGATTTCACTTCACAAATGCACGTGTCACTTGC
Source organism: Cottoperca gobio (assembly GCF_900634415.1). Lineage (NCBI taxonomy): Eukaryota > Metazoa > Chordata > Actinopteri > Perciformes > Bovichtidae > Cottoperca > Cottoperca gobio. The sequence continues at coordinate 12,426,602 of NC_041373.1, read as the reverse complement.
CACCTGTCCTGTAATCTACCCCCCCTGCTTAGATTCTGAGGATTTGATTAATACATTATTAACTCAAGCTTGACTGCTCAAGAGTCTGCAAAGTTGACGTGCTTCAAGGCCACTTTAAGTGCCAAGAAGGTCGTTTTCCCATCAATAGCCTTCTCATGCAGCCCTGGGAGGTTTGGTCAAGGGCGTCTCGTCCTTTAGTCGCCCTTGTGAAAGGCTGACACTGCTTCACACAGACAGTGGAACCTGTGTGAGTTTCAATGGGACCAGCCAACAGAAATGTATAAATCTATATGTGGTACACGTGAGGGTCAGCCAAGTTTCCGTGTGCAACATTTCCAAAGCACAGCCGTAAAATTAGCATTGAAATGGCGAGCGGTAGCACGGAAAACTCACAGATAGAGAGATAAGTGGAAAGGAGTGAGGAGGTATGAAAAAAACGTGGGGAAAACGAGAGAAAGATAACTGACAGAAGGCGTGTAGTAAAAAGGGAAGAGAGAGAAATCATCAGCCAAGGAGATGACTGATTAAAACCAAAGAGATTAGCTGTGGATGGCTGAGGCCCAAATCAAGGGCAAGGACAGCTAATGCTAATAACATGAACTGAAACAGCCAAGAGCTCTGAACTCCAGCGGGGTCTTAACAACAAACCCAACGTGAACACGTTACTCCTATATACAAAGAGGCAGGATTTGAATATCAATCTTAGAAAAGGTGATCAGCTAAGAATGTCTGGATAGTAGGAACATTTTTTGCTCGCCATTGAGGAAGACACAGTAACTGTAGTAAAAGAGGCGTTTCTAGTGCATGTACACTATGTGTGTGTGCAGCCATCAATGAGCATTGAGGTGATTTCCAGTCAAGCTGTCTGGTTGATATGGGTTAAAAATCAGATGTGATGTGTTTTTTTTTTTTTAATCAACTCTCATCTATTTTTAGAAATTCCCCACTGGAAAACAAAAGGTCAAAAGGCAACAGTGGGTTTCAGTGATCTTTTCTTGCACATCAAATCAAGCTTTACGCAGGATTAATTACAGAAGAAATTGAAAGCATTGTATGAATACCGCAAGGGATTTATGCTTTCACTGCCTGGTCTTAATTGTTCAGTAGATTGGTTATTTCTCTATGAGGACACTGTACACACCCCGTGCTGTCATTGTGCATTATAAACATGCAGATTAAAGAATTGAAGTTGATTGTCGGGTCATCCTTCCTACCAAAAAAAAAAGGTGGGGGATTAATGATTTAAGATGCAAGCACTTTATCGAAGTCCTGTGCTGCTTGAATTCAACAATTTTCTGTAGCAGTGAAGTTGAAGTTGCTACATTTCTAATTTTGCTGGATAATTCTCAAAAACTCCTCTCTGGGAACCATCACCTTATCGTGGTGGAGAGGTTTGTGTGTCCCTATGAACCTGAGAGCTGTGTTGTCTGGAGCCTAGTGCTCCTGGTAGGGTCTCCCAAGGCAAATTGGTCTCAGGTGAGGGGCCAGACTAAGAATGGTTCAAAAACGACTTCATGAAAGAAAGGGAAAGGAAAGGAGAGACCCTGCCCGGAGGAAGCCCGGGGCCCCCGTCTGGAGCCAGGCCCAGAGGGAGGGCCCGACAGCGAGCGCCTGGTGGCCGGGTTTGCCACGGAGCCCGGTCGGGCACAGCCCGAAGAAGCTACGTGGTGCCTCCCATCCATCCATCCTGTGGGCCCACCACTCATGGGAAAAACCGCTGGGGTCACATGGGTGGCAGTGATGGTCAGGGACCTCGACGGACCAGACCCGGGCAGCAGAGGCTGGCTCTGGGGACGTGGAAGGTCACCTCTCTGTGGGGGAAGGAGCCGGCACTAGTGCGGGAGGTGGATCGCTACCAGTTGGATCTGGTGGGGCTTACCTCCACGCACAGTCTTGGCTCTGGAACCATACTCCTGGATAGGATAGGGGTTGGACTCTATTCTTCTTCGGAGTTGCCCAAGGTGTGAGGCGTCGGGCCGGGGTGGGGATACTCACTAGCCCCCGGCTGAGCGCCGCTACGTTAGAGTTTATCCCGGTGGACGAGAGGGTCGCCTCCCTACGCCTTCGGGTTATGGGGTGGAAAACTCTGACTGTTGTTTGTGCCTATGCCCCAAACCGCAGTTCTGAGTATTCGGCCTTCTTGGAGACCCTGAATGGAGCCCTGCAGGGGGCTCCAGTAGGGGACTCCGTAGTCTTAATGGGAGACTTCAACGCACACGTGGGAAACGATGGAGACACCTGGAGAGGCGTGATTGGGAGGAAGGGCCTCCCTGATCTAAACCCGAACGGTCGTTTGTTGTTGGACTTCTGTGCTAGCCATGGAATGGCCATAACAAACACCATGTTCGAACATAAGGATGCTCATAAGTGCACGTGGTACCAGAGCACCCTAGGCCAAAGGTCAATGATCGATTTCGTAATCGTATCATCTGACCTGAGGCCGCATGTTTTGGACACTTGGGTGAAGAGAGGGGCGGAGCTGTCAACTGATCACCATCTGGTGGTGAGTTGGATCAAGGGGTGGGGGAAGACTCTGGACAGACCTGGTAAACCCAAACGGGTAGTGCGGGTGAACTGGGAACGTCTGGAGGAAGCCCCTGTCCTGGGGATCTTTAACTCACACCTCCGGCGGAGCTTTTCAGCCATCCCTGTGGAGGTTGGGGGCATTGAACCTGAGTGGGCGATGTTCAAAACCTCTATTGCTGAAGCTGCGGTGATGAGCTGTGGTCTCAAGGTCTTAGGTGCCTCAAGGCGCGGTAACCCTCGAACACCGTGGTGGACCCCGGTGGTCAGGGAAGCCGTCTGACTGAAGAAGGAGTCCTTCCGGCTTATGTTATCCGGGAGGACTCCGGAAACAGTTGCAGGGTATCGAAGGACTAGAAGGGCGGCAGCTTCTACCGTGTCAGAGGCAAAGCAGCGGGTGTGGGAGAAGTTCGGAGAAGCTATGGAGAAGGACTTTCGGTCGGCACCAAGGTGCTTCTGGAAAACCATCCGGCACCTCAGGAGGGGGAAGCGAGGAACCATCCAAGCTGTGTACAGCAAGGGTGGGACCCTGCTGACTTCAACTGAGAAGGTTATCGGCCGGTAGAAGGAGCACTTTGAGGAACTCCTGAATCCGACTAACAAGCTGGAAGCTGATGGGGGATCATCGTTAATTTCCCTGATGGAAGTCACTGAGGTAGTCAAACAACTCCACAGTGGCAAAGCCGCAGGGGTTGATGAGATCCGTCCAGAAATGCTGAAGGCTTTGGGTGTTGAGGGGCTGTCTTGGTTGACACGCCTTGTCAACATTGCGTGGAAGTCTGGGACAGTGTGTAGGGGTTGGCAGACCGGGGTGGTGGTTCCCCTATTTAAAAAGGGGGACCAGAGAGTGTGTGCCAACTACAGGGGTATCACACTTCTCAGCCTCCCTGGTAAAGTCTACTCCAAGGTACTGGAAAGGAGGGTTCGGCCAGTAGTCGAACCTCTGATTGAAGAGGAACAATGTGGATTCCGTCCTGGTCGTGGAACAACGGACCAACTATTCACTCTCGCAAGGATCCTGGAGGGGGCCTGGGAGTACGCCCATCCGGTCTACATGTGTTTTGTGGATCTGGAGAAGGCGTATGACCGGATCCCCCGGGTGATACTGTGGGAGGTGCTGCGGGAGTATGGGGTGAGGGGGTCACTTTTGAGGGCCATCCAATCCCTGTACGCCCAAAGCGAGAGTTGTGTCCGGATACTCGGCAGTAAGTCGGACTCGTTTCCCGTGAATGTTGGCCTCCGCCAGGGCTGCGCTTTATCACCAATCCTGTTCGTGATTTTCATGGATAGGATATCGAGGCGTAGTCGTGGAGGAGGGGGGTTGCAGTTCGGTGACCTGAGGATCTCATCGCTGCTCTTTGCAGATGATGTGGTCCTTATGGCATCATCGGTCTGTGACCTTCAACAGTCACTGGATCGGTTCGCAGCCGAGTGTGAAGCGGTTGGGATGAGGATCAGCACCTCCAAATCTGAGGCCATGGCTCTCAGCAGGAAACCGGTGGATTGCCTACTCCGGGTAGGGAATGAGCCATTACCCCAAGTGAAGGAGTTCAAGTACCTCGGGGTCTTGTTCGTGAGTGAGGGGACAATGGAGCAAGAGATTGGCCGGAGAATCGGAGCAGCGGGGGCGGTATTACAGTCACTTTACCGCACCGTTGTGACGAAAAGAGAGCTGAGCCAGAAGGCAAAGCTCTCAATCTACCGGTCGATCTTCGTTCCTACCCTCACCTATGGTCTGGCTGGCTGGCGTCTCCCTTAGAGATAGGGTTAGAAGCTCAGCCATCCGTGAGAGACTCGGAGTAGAGCCGCTGCTCCTTTACGTTGAAAGGAGCCAGTTGAGGTGGTTCGGGCATCTAGTAAGGATGCCACCTAGGCGCCTCCCTAGGGAGGTGTTCCAGGCACGTCCAGCTGGGAGGAGACCCCGAGGAAGACCCAGGACTCGGTGGAGAGATTATATCTCCTCACTGGCCTGGGAACGCCTCAGGATCCCCAGTTGGAGCTGGAGGATGTGGCCCGGAGAAGGGAAGATTGGGGTTCCTTACTGGAGCTGCTGCCCCCGCGACCCGATCCCGGATAAGCAGTGGACGATGGATGGATGGATGGATTCTCAAAAATTAGAGCACAAATGTATAAACACATCAGACGTGCGCAGTTGGCGTCGGGTTTCATCCAGCTGTCCTCACTCTCTCCGGGTGTTGTGTGACTGGGTGCACCAAAATGAATTACTTGATATGCCTAACTTCACAACACAATGATGGTGTGTAAAACCTCGAGCGGTATTTCATTGCAGATACTCTTTGTGCACCAAACAATATAAAGCTTTGTGTCTGTTTTCAGTGTTTTTGTAAAGGCTCGACTTTAGTGAGTTTCAGTGCTTTAATTGGGTTTAAATGGCAAAATATTTTTACCTGTCTGGCATTGAAATAGACATATTATTACATGTTTTTGTACTGATTTAGCTATTTGAGTAGATGCCAGTTGTCATTGAGAAAGTTTCTGTATTCCCTTAAATTGTAAAAAATAGCCTAAACTACTTTCAAAGCGATGACTTATTCAATCTTTATGTGTCGTCACCCCAAACAAAACGGATTGATTCAAATATTAATGGGCCAATAATGAAATTGGTGTAACAAATCAGGAGGACTGGTTCAGTAAAGGTATAAAAACCAAACTAACTCAGCCCTGTACAAAGGATAACCCCACTAGTAGCCCATTTCTACAATCCAGTAGGTTACATACTGCTTACATACACGTAGCTTTATGTTACAGTTATATCATAAAATATAGCTAATTCAAGCAAAGACTAATACATCTAGTGTACTAAAACAAAACCAGAGAATTGAATCGACTACCAGCTAGAAACAAAACAGATATGAATCAAATCAGTCGTGCAGTGCAGCTTCACTGAGACACCACAGGTATTAAAAGGTGTTTCAGACGAGCACACCAACCTGATGAAAATACTATGTTCCCTGTCGGTGCTTGACCTTCTGTCAACCATGTTAACAAAACACTCAGAAAAGGTCACTGTGCCTGAAAAAGGCTCTCAGACAGAAGCTTAACATGTGCTTTGGTCCTTTGACTGCACATGTTTTTTCCCCCCGTGTGTGAAACCATCATGTTTGTTTGAGCACTGCGCTCCTGTTTTTAATGTCGACACATTTTAACCTCTAATTGGATGCCTTGCAATTCATATTTAAATGTGTGTCCCCACAACGGGCAGAATATTTAATTGTGGTGTGTGAGTGATGAATATGCATGAAGCCAGCACGCAGAGTGAAGCAGGAGCAGTAAGTAAGTTACTCCAGAGTGAGAGCTGCCCACACATTTCATGCCTACGCGCTCAGCTGTGATTGGCTTGGCAGCTACTTGTATCTCACAACAATCTTATTAGCATAACACGTTACAAAATAGAGAGGGTGATGAATCTATTGTATCTTTCATAACACCTAGTTATTGTTAGCCAGAAGGAGGTGTTTTATTATTGTGTATAATGTTACTATGAATAATCAAAGGTTGAGGTAGCTTTGACTTAAATCATACAAATAGGTGAAAATAACATTTTCAGAGAGAAACTTGGCAACAAAATGTACTTTAAGTATCAAAAGTAAAAGTACTTAGTATGCAGAATATCCAGTATTATATATATATATATATATATATATATATATATATATATATGCATTATATTATTGATGCAATACCATATGAGGAGAACTTTAATTTTGTAGCTGGTCAAGGTGGAGCTAATTTTGAGTATTTTATATACTTATGTGTAGCATATGATTTGTATTTAATATCTCAATTTCAAAAAGTACAATATTTCCCTCTAAAATTAAAAATGTGTAAAATAAAGTACATCAAAATGTGTAGGTTGAAAAAAACATTCAGATTGAATTTTGAATTATTTCTTTTTATTTGCCATATTATTGTTAAATCGTGTTCTGTAACGTTCTTTTCATATCAGATTGAAACAGATGAGATTTTGAAGTTGAAGTGGAGAAATGTTCATGCAGTGAAATAGTGAGCATATTTAATTAATCCACGAAGCCGGGATAAAAGACCACCTTGTTCCTGTGAATGGAGTTCGCGCACATGCAAATATGCAGAAATTCACACACAGCATGATTTGAAAGACTCTCTCTTTCTCTCTTTGCTAAGATTCGACGTCGGAGGCCAACACCAGCGACACTCTTCAGATTGACAGATCCGCCATCACCAGATGAAGAAATTGATCCTCACCAGGTAGATCAGCTGGTGTGCGCTATTTGGGGATTAAAAATCTACCAAAAAAACATTGAGAATCAAAGAAAGGCTGGAGTCTCACCACTTTGCAACACATTTCAATGATTTTAGAGAAGGAAGAGATCAGACTAGACCCACAATGCAATTACAAGTATGTGTTTTGAGTAAAGTGTGTGAATTTCTTCCTGATTCTTAAACCCTCTTTTTGTTATCAAGCTATGTATACTGTATGTACACACAGTGGATGCAGATGTTTTAGGATTGGTCTGTGGGAGTTTTAGAAAAGCACATTGGCAAATGTTGCATATTCGCATTGGAGGCAGGAGTGTATTAGGTGGGATGAGAGAGAGTGGGTGCACACCAAAAGTAAATTCACCTCAAAGCCAATTGTGCGTGTGTGTGTGTGTGTGTGTGTGTGTGTGTGTGTGTGTGTGTGTGTGTGTGTGTGTGTGTGTGTGTGTGTGTGTGTGTGTGTGTGTGTGCGTGTGTGTGTGTACGAGGCCATTATTCAGACAAGGCAAGAAGGTAAGATGAAGAGAAATGGAACAGGAACAGGCTTACAAGTTGGATGGCAGTCTGAACAGTGAAATAAATCCAAGACAAACCAACAGGTCAATACACAGGAAAAGCAGAAACAGATGGCTCAATGCAAAGGCTATGAGCAACACTGACAACATGAGAAACTGGCAAAGGGAAAGGGCTGATGAGATAATGAGAGGCAGGTGTGTCGACAGATGGGGATGATTCAGGTATGTGAACAGGTGGATAAAGGAGTCAGGTGACCAGGATTGGTGGGAAAGTCCGACGCCATATGGTGGAGAGTGGTCGTGACAGTAACTCCACATCAGTAACTCAATATCATAGATTACTGAATATCTTCTGCAGACTCCAAAACCTTTTTTTTTCTCCTTTAAATACGGCTGTTATTGTTTTGTTTCTCTTTTATTAGACTTTTTCATCTTTAAGGAATGTCTCATCTTTATTGCCTTTCTACTATAATTGCTAACAACTAAATAAATAACAAAATAATAGCAGTGTACAGGCTACAACACTTGGGTAGTGTAGGGGGAATTTTCCACTGATGTAATGCTAAAACATACTTTACATACTGTATATCCGTTAATCCAGAAACCATGATTTAATGCTTTACTTCTGCAGTGGGTTCTGGGAGAAAATGGAGCCTTGAAAGCCAAACTGGTTCACACGTCATCCTACCAGCCACCCTCACTTAAAGGTAATAAACTGTTTTGAATATATTTGTGTGTGTGTTTCAAATATCTATTTCAATTTACATAACGAATGACACAAATAATTTGGGAGACCTCAAGCTGTGGCAACTGCCATGTGGTCTATATCTGTTTGGAATACGTGCGTATTAAAAAAACAAACAAGTGAGAGGCGTGTGTCTCTGTGTGTGTTGTGCGAATGTGTGTGTTATGTGAGATTAGAAGCAGAGACAGCTGTGAGTCAGCTCTAGATCATCCTGGATTATAGGATGGGCACACAGTTGCAACATCGTCTCACACTTACAACCAGAGTCACACAACTGTAAAACACAAAAGCATTAATATTTGTTTTTTAATATTTGTATATTATGATTCATCATCTGTTTTTGTGTCGACCCGTACAATCATTTCTGCTGCTGAAATGTCTACATTGTTTTACTCAAAATGCAGCCTTTTCACCACATGCCTATACATTTGTACATAAACCCCATCTCATCATTTCAGAAGTGAGAATACTAAATATCACCCACATGCTATCAACTTTAACTTTTCACCTTGCGGCCGTGATGTACAGGTGTTCTCCATTCGAACCACATCCATCAGTGATGTTTTCAACGGAGGGAAATGGCCTGTTTGAAGTTCTATCAAGATTTGATTTGGGAGGAAAAGTGTTAAGGCTACTGAACCCAAGAGTCAGGCTGAGGTCGCTGCAGGCGCAGTGAAACCGGTATTAGACACAGAGAAGTTCTGACAGTATAGTAGCAAGAATAACACGGCTGGAAACATGACTGACTTGAACTTGAACAGAGTCTCTGTGGCACGTCCTTCTAGTGGCTCCAACCCCTAGATATCTCAGGGAAATATCCAGGCGAGTCCCCAGGAAAGGGAATGGCTCAAGGTCTTCAGCGTCAGGATCTGACAGAAGGCTAGCATACTGGGAGATAGGCTGGACCTCAGCAGTATTCAAAAAGTCCTCGACCCTCTCAGGTAGCAAATCTTTCAACCAGGGCCTTGAAAACTTGTGTCCATGATAAGGCTGGCACCTAAGATTAAAAGTCACCTCCATGACGAAGACAAACATTTCTACTGAGCCTGGTGTTAGGTTACTCTTGAATTTATTACTAGGATTATGCATCATGATTGTAGCAATGAACCTACAGAGATTGTTACCTGAATCTGCAGCTCCTGTAGCTGGTTCACTCTCCTCGCTATCATAGCGTTGCTTTAGCTCTGAAGGCCCACTGAACACTACCTGCTCAGCCCAAAAAGGTAGACAAGAAGAAAAAAAAGAAGCAGCTTAAAAGAAAAGCGAGTTAATGTTTGTATGTAGAATGTAAATAAGCAACTGTTGTGTTTTTGGTTTGCCACATCAACTTGGTAATCAATGATATGTCAATGTTGTGTTCACGACTTGTTTCTGTCGCCCCCAAGTGGCCAAAAAGAAAAATTAATTATTGTAGGTTTAAATAGCAAAAATGAATGTCACATAAATTATATCTTCATCTTCTCCTCATCCACCTCTCCTCCATCAATTCATTAATTCATCATACATCCATTAAAGGGTTAAACTTATCTTTGTGTAAAATCGACGCAGTGCTTCTTTTATTCTATATCCAGTTTTGTATTTTCAGCTGTCCAGAGGATGGCCTTGGCTCACCTTGCCTCCATAGACATGTCTTCTGTGGAGAAAGACGAGTCCTCTTCTGGGGAGGAAGAGGAGGACCGCAAGAAGGAGAGCCAGCAGACACCTTCAGCTACAGGTGGGTCGGACAGGACGGCCTTTCACATTATGCCATTTTTCTATCTTATCCTGACATTTCTACAAAGACTTTGGTCACACTTTTGAAATCCCTTTCTCATCAGATCTAAGGGAAGAAAGCCAACCACTCAGGCATCAGAGCGCTCCACAAGGCGAAGAGGAGGCCAAAGGAAGAGGCGAAGGAAAAGGAGAATGAGAAACGAATAGAGCTCCGATGGAGACAGAGTGTTTGTGTGGAGCAGACTTGCGGAGCACACGAGTGGGCCGTGTGCGCGTGCATGGGTGTGTGTTATTTGAGTCTGAGTGTGCATGAATGCGACAAAAGAGTTGTACGTGGAAAAGAGGGAGGGAGGGAGGGAGAGAGAGAGGAAAGCAGTTGGACATTGAGGAAGGTCAGAATATTAATGAGCAGGTATGAGGAAAAGTTAAACCTGAGACATGAAGGAAATCAGGCCATCAGAGGAAGCAAGGGCTAAATTACAATTAGCCAAGGACACTGCACAAGAAATATGAGGAGTGCAAAAAAAAAGTGAGGCATTTTCTCAAGCAAATAAATGTGGGTTTCTTTTATTTATTTATTTTATTCAAAAGGATTCAACAGAAGTCTTGAGACTGTGGGTAGTTTTTCCATAAAACTATATCCATGTGTGAAGAATCCAACTTTTAATCGCCTTCAGTCACATCACGTACAGGGCATGTCAAACAGTGAAACTGGTGCTAAAACACAAATCTTAAACAATTAGAAGAAGCAGATGATGTGCACAGCTCAAGATAAGATACACTGACATACACAACATCTTATGCATATTTTAAAACATGTAAGATTCTGTTTTATCTGTAGTCTGTAACGGTAAAAATGTTTTAAGGTCCTGATGAGGTTGTTGTTTTATAGTATGTCTCACACAGTTCATCCAGAGATTGTGCACAGGTCTTCAGGCTATTGCAGTATATGATACACATAAATAATACACTATATTACATGATATGCTACAGCGTGATAAGTATACAGTACACTGGAGTATCGCAGAGGAATTGTATGGCTGCTTCCAAAAGTACAAAAACAACTCATTCAGTTCGCTTTCCTCAACCTTGTAGACATTTGCGTGCAAGGTCAAGGAGGATGGATTACAGACGATTTGAGTCACAGCAGACCAGATTAAATCATATCAGACTAATCTAACTAATCATTATAATGCAGTACAGTTTTTCCGGTTTGATATTACGAATATGCTTTTTGTAACACAGCGATTAGCAAGCATGATCTGTTTGGGATGTCAGAGATGAAACGACCTATTTTTAATAACAATATCCATATATATATATACAGTATATGATGAGCGTAAAGGTTCATTCTTGACCTTGTATATATGTGTTTTTTCGTTGGTTGCTAATCAAACAATTACAATGGGTTGTTGGTGTTTGTGGGATTGTATGTCTGTAAAATTAATCTGTAGGAATGTACAATGCTCCTGTTACATTTCTTTTCTAAGGTTTTTTTTTGGTATTCCAGTCACCACATGGATTCAACATGTAATTTGGGTAAGTGTTGGATAAATAACGGCAGACAGTAAGTTTTATTAAATGATGACCCTGAACAAGTTTTTGCACATTTATGATCTTTGTTCTTTTGTGAGCAGCCTTGTACACAGACTAAGTTATTTACAGATTTCTCTAATGGCCCTGTCACACACATCCGTATGACAGATACGCTATCAATGTTTGACATACCTATAATAATTAGTTATGTAAACATCAGCTACAGCACCGCTGTGGAAAAGTTGGACGTATTTGGACTCTGACACATTTTTAGCTAATTTTCATATACGCCGGCATATACGGAACTGTGTATGTCTGGCGTGTTTGGCGTATCGTCTGCGTCCTTCAAACCATCACAACTTACCCTTAATTTATATCAACCTATTGCCAATATTTCGTATGCGCCGGCATACGTTTCTGTCATACGGATATGTGTGACAGGGCCTTAAGAGGTCAGAGGATCACCAGTAAGAGAAAGGCAGTTTATTTAAACACATTTAATATCCTTTCAGATTAGACAAATCAGAAAAACATACACATTATTGGTTCATGGCTAATATTTGAGTAGCAACTCATGTTCAATACTTCTACACACGCATATTCTCAAATGCAGATCTAATAACCTAGTTTAATCATTTAATTTGATACCATAGCAAATATTAAGATTAATCCATGAAATTGGTGGTAATTTACACTCATCTCAGCCTCCAATTATTTCAATATCAACAATAAGTTTACATCTATATAATGATGTCAGTTTGAGTGAAGAACACATCATGAAATAAGGCTTTTCTTTAAGCAACTTTATTCACATTATCACCAATTACAAAACACGACAGGAAACACATACATTTCTTAACTGAATAACAGTCAATTGAAAATGAAGTATATCAAAATATGCTGTTTATAAACAGCTTGGAAAACACTATGTTATGACAATAAGTGGTATGCTTAAAACAAAAATGGAAGCTGAACATTCTTGGTGCTGTAGTTGCTATGTTTGAACTGCAGGAGGCAATGTGTAATTACATTTCTAACACTGAGAGCAACAGAAGGGAACGTCTTCTCCCTTTTCACCCTCAGAAAAGACATTTACTGGAAAAATACAATAAAATGGAGTGTAAGTGAAATAATACATTCACATAATCTTGTTTTAGCAATTTTATTCCATTGAGAGTTAGTTAGAATATTTGTTAAAACCTTGGGTAATTTAATCAGCATCACCAATAACCCCATTTTAATTTTAATCATCCGCTGTGATAAATCTAAATCTAGAATAACTTTATCTGGATACTTACTTCCTCACTGTAAACTTCAATACCCTTCATCTATCCTCTTCTCTCGCATTTTTTACTCCTTTCTTGCCTTTACAAAAAACACCCCAGTCACGTCATCGACCCCCACCCTCATGTCCTGAGGCAGTGTGTAAACCTCCAGCCTGATCAGGGTGTAGCCGCTCTCCTGCAAACTAGCGCAGACCTGGGCCTCATTCAGTGGGACCACAGGGATCTTTACCCCAGGCCCCCCAAAATAATAACTCTCTCCCAGTGCTCCAATAAGCAGGAGGTGGCCACCGGGCCGGAGGAGCCTCCCGATGTGGCCCAGGGCTCTGGTGAAGGCAGCCAGATCAGGGCTGACGCTCTCCAGACAGAAGCAGGACACAAGACAGTCGGCCCCCGCTGAAGGAAGGGCATCGAGGGCCAGAGGCTGAGGGCAGTGTACGTCCACGGGGACGATGTCCGTGATGACCTCACGTAGCTTGGCAGCTTTCTCTGGCCATGCCGAGGGTCTGGAAGACAATAGAGCATTAATATGCACTAGTTATGAAGCATCTTCAATACAATTCATGATCCAGAACTGATAAATTGCCATGACATTTTGTACATGAATCCCCGACAATTTTGGTGATCCCAGTGCCACCATGAAAAGGTTCATGTCTTTCACATATCCAGTGAAATATCTCACTGTTTTCAAATCATGTATCCTACTGACTTTTTCTGCAGTGCCACCATGTGGTTAGTGTGTGGTGTGAAGTGAAGTGGAATCAAATTTGGTAGACACAATCATGTCCCCCTCATGATGAATTATAATCAGTTTGGTGATCCCCTGACTTTTCATCTAACACTATCATCAGGTCATCATTTGTCCAAAACAAATGATATTCTCATCAGACTAAGCTATACTTTGCACTTTTATTATTGTCAATCATTGCTCAATGAGATGGCCAAATAAAACATGTGATCCTTGAAAGAAGATGATTTTTAGCACAAGGAAAGATAAAGTGAAGAAAGGAACTCTAAAGCTATTAATCTATGTAAAGTCCTTTCCAGATGATGATACTAGTCTACCAACTATAATTTTTAATGAGAAATATTTCAAGGTATCTCGAGTCTTCAAACTGATTTTAAAGGGATTCGGTCGTACCGTCGTCCCTCCAGCTTGCAGACGTGCTGCAGGTACGGTGTCCAGTCCAGGTTGCAGCCTCCCTCGCCCTGCAGCCAGCCCCTCAGCTCCTGCCTGTTGACCTCCAGGAAATCTGTGAGGAGCACCTTGTTGAAAACCTCACAGCCACTCAGCACCTGGTACAGGGTGGGACCCGAACCTATGTCCACCAAAAGCTCACCATTCACATCGCCTGGAAAGATAAGAGAGGAGAAGTGAGACTGAGATAGATCTGATCGAGAGTTTTTTAGCTAAATAACTTGATTAATATGCAGCTCCTATTCGGATATCTCAACACTTTTATGAACAAGTTAGACGGATTTTAGACAATGTGATTATTTGAACTATTGAAAGTTGAAAGCAGAGAATGTGCCAGTTTTATCTGAAACTATATTAAACGTTTTTGTATGATAATAGGTGCAAACTACTCACAAGTCTCCGGCTTAGCGCCGCTACATTGGAGTTCACCCTAGTGGACGAGAGGGTCGCCTCCCTATGCCTTCGGGTAATGGGGGGGGAAAACTCTGACTGTTGTTTGTGCCTATGGCCCAAACCGCAGTTCGGAGTATTCGGCCTTCTTGGAGACCCTGAATGGAGCCCTGCAGGGGGCTCCAGTAGGGGATTCCATAGTCTTGCTGGGAGACTTCAACGCACACGTGGGAAACGATGAAGACACCTGGAGAGGCGTGATTGGGAGGAACGGCTTCCCTAATCTAAACCCAAACGGTTGTTTGTTGTTGGACTTCTGTGCTAGTCATGGAATGGCCATAACAAACACCATGTTCGAACATAAGGATGCTCATAAGTGTACGTGGTATCAGAGCACCCTAGGCCAAAGGTCAATGATCGATTTTGTAATCGTATCATCTGATCTGAGGCCGCATGTTTTGGACACTCGGGTGAAGAGAGGGGCGGAGCTGTCGAACTGATCACCATCTGGTGGTGAGTTGGATCAAGGGGTGGGGGAAGACTCTGGACAGACCTGGTAAGCCCAAACGGGTAGTGCGGGTGAACTGGGAACGTCTGTAGGAAGCCCCTGTCCTGGAGATCTTCAACTCACACCTCCGGCGGAGCTTTTCAGACATCCCTGTGGAGATTGGGGGCATTGAACCTGAGTGGACGATTTTCAAAACCTCTATTGCTGAAGCTGCGGTGATGAACTGTGGTCTCAAGGTCTTAGGTGCCTCAAGGGGCGGTAACCCTCGAACACCATGGTGGACCCCGCTGGTCAGGGAAGCCGTCCGACTGAAGAAGGAGTCCTCCCAGGGTTATGTTATCCGGGAGGACTCCGGAAACAGTTGCAGGTTACCGAAGGACTAGAAGGGCAAAGCAGCAAGTGTTGGAGAAGTTCGGAGAAGCTATGGAGAAGGACTTTCGGTCGGCACCAAGGTGCTTCTGGAAAACCATCCGCCACCTCAGGAGGGGGAAGCGGGGAACCATCCAAGCTGTGTACAGCAAGGGTGGGACCCTGCTGACTTTGACTGAGAAGGTTATCGGGCGAACTCCTGAATCCGACTAACAAGCCCTCTATGGTTGAGGCAGAGCTGGAAGCTGATGGGGGATCATCGTCAATTTCCCTGATGGAAGTCACTGAGGTAGTCAAACAACTCCACAGTGGCAAAGCCTGGGGGTGGCAGACCGGGGTGCTGGTTCCCCTAAAAGGGGGACCAGAGAGTGTTTGCCATCTACAGGGGTATCACACTTCTCAGCCTCCCTGGTAAAGTCTACTCCAAGGTACTGGAAAGGAGGGTTCGACCGATAGTTTAACCTCTGATTGAAGAGGAACAATGCGGATTCCGTCCTGGTCGTGGAACAATGGAACAACTCTTCACTCTCGCAAGGATCCTGGAGGCGGCCTGGGAGTACGCCTATCCGGTCTACATGTGTTTTGTGAATCTGGAGAAGGCGTATGACCGGGTCCCCCGGGTGATACTGTGGAAGGTGCTGCGAGAGTATGGGTTGAGGGGGTCACTTCTGAGGGCCATCCAATCCCTATACGCCCAAAGCGAGAGTTGTGTCCGGATACTCGGCAGTAAGTCGGACTCGTTCCCAGAGAATGTTGGCCTCCGCCAGGACTGCGCTTTATCACCAATCCTGTGACAAACAGGATATCGAGGCGTAGTCGTGGAGGAGAGGGGTTGCAGTTCGATGGCCTGAGGATCTCATCGCTGCTCTTTGCAGATGATGTGGTCCTTATGGCATCATAAGTTTGTGACCTTCAACAGTCACTGGATCGGTTCGCAGCCGAGTGTGAAGCGGTTGGGATAATATTTTATTTATGATATTTTCACCGACCGATTATTGTGTGTATTAGATTTCACAAGGAAACAAAGTGTTTTGTCTCAAAAAAAGAGAAACATCCAGCATCTGGAACATTTGCCTCTTACAGAAGTCAAAGTCAAGGAACCTATACAATATACAATATGTTTATAGTCAAGAAGTGGTGTGAAATTAAACTAATCATACATTTCATTATGATTTTATTTACCAGAACATATGATTATATATTCATAGTTCATTCATAGTTTAAATCAGGCCATATTTTTTACTCCATTTTTATAGCTTTTTATTGAGCATGGAGTTTTTGAAAAAGTACATGACCCATCCCCTCGTCTCCTTACCTTCAGTGAAAGCTCTATGCAGACATGCCAGTTTCCACGGCACAATGCTGTCCTTTCTTTCAAAATCAGCCCGTGGTGGAGTGTAGTTATACTGCAGATACGCAGCAGGATCAAATCCCTGGTAGCAGGCTGCCATGGCCGCCACTCCATTTATTTTTCCCTTTTCTTCCATCCTTGCGTTTCCTTTGTGACTCTTAAACCTCTGTTTAGTGGTCAAACCTTCAGGTGCACTGCTACCCCTTCATCCGCCTTATATACCTGTATATGTGTGTGTGCTTGTGTCATTGTGTGTGTGTCTGTGCTTTGGGCTACTCTGAGTTTCATGGGTAGAGATAGCAATCCTGTTTTTGGGCCCGTGTTGCTGCCTGATAGCATTTGTTCTGTTCACGTTCCCTGACCTGAGGCGCTGATAACATCAGATCAGGGAGGGCTTCTTCCAACACTAGACCCACTAATGGACTCCTCACATGGCTTTCAGGTCTTCCACCCAGCTCTCAGAGGCCCGCCATATCTCCACAATCATTCTAAAGGGCCTTTTACACGCAAAAGATAGACCAGTTTCATCTCAGGCAACCCTGTTTGAAAGACACAAACAGATTTGTCCCCATCTCCATGTCGCCATGTTACTTTGATGATGTTTGTACAGAGTGGTGGAGAGATGGGGAGTAGTAACAAGGGGGAGGAAAAGACTCATGATTACTAAAGCAGAGGTTGTCGTAAGGACGCAGAGAGAAGAATATTTTGTATTATATAGTATCAATACATTTCAAAATATAAATTGTTTCACTAAGTCCGTCAAAAAGGGAGAGAGATGATAGCTAAGAGGAAAAAACGTCTTTCAAGGAACACGGACACACAGAGATGCAGCACTTTTTAAACTTTTTTTTTTTAATAGGTCTGTATACTTATTTCTGGGTGTAAGTGTACATATGCATTTTGGAAACACATTAAATATTAGGTGCACAGAATATTTAAATCCCCACCTGTAAGACATTTATAGCCTTTTATCTGGCCTTGCAAAGAAGATTGAGGAAGGGCTTACTGTAAATCCAACGATGGTCAGTTTTCAATTATCATGACTACCTTTCTTGTGATGAAATACATTTGAACCGGCTTATCGATGACTTCAAGAACCTTGTGAAAAAGATAAAGACTGCATGTCAAACTTGGCAATGCTTTATCTGCTCCGCTAAAAATGAATTCAGTGCCCCACATGACATTCCATTTGAGCAGAATGACAACAAACGTGTCTCCACACTTCACTGTAGATGTTCAGTATTGTGACTATTTTGTGCCAGGGAATGGGACAAATGTTATTTATTGCTCAATTAAAATAACTTTTTAAATTTTTAAACCACTAGCCACAGAGGCCAGCTGACTAAACATTGAGCTTCATCCCCTGATAGAATTAATTTTCCGTATTTCCAGCGTATCCCGTAGCAGCAGCTGAACCAATGAGGAACATAGCCATGTATAAAACCTATTCTCCCCAAGAGTCTCTTAACACCTCGCTCATCCCTGGCAGCTGAACAAGAATCAAGAATGCACACACACACACACACACACACACACACACACACACACACACACACACACACACACACACACACACACACACACACACACCCTGACCTCTCTTCAGACATTCCAAATATTACAGAGTGCAAGGGAGATGAGATATTTTGGATGTGGAATTCTGCCAGGTGATCTAGTTAAAATTAGGATATTTGGAGATTACAATTAGAGTCAAAGGGTAAAAGGGGGTCAAGAGTTTTATTTTCCAGGGGAATGTGAATGCAAAGCATGCTACACTCGGAGTCTGCGTTCCTGTTTTTTGGACAGAAATGTGATTATACAAGCTGGAAAGTGTTCACTTGCATATGCGTCAATAAAACATCTTGAGAATAGAAGCATGCAGTTTCACATTTTAAAATAACAGCTGTTGCAAGAAATCCTGAAATGTATTTATTCATGTTTAGATTAACAGAAAATAAATGTTAAACTAGCTGTTATATTTGCCCTCATGTGGCCACTGTCTTGACACAAATACAATGAGAATACAATTAAAAAGAAAACTATAGCCTGAAAGAACAACAACAAAAACCTGAGCAACAGTTCACGTAGGCTAATAAAAATGAATTGTTCATTAAAATCAAATATGTTGATTATATTTATACGTCACACTTTTAGCCAAGAAAACAACTTATATTGTCAGAAGAATCTAGTTTTATTACAAACATAAACTATCATTAAGCTGAAAACAAGAATACAGATAATATAATAGTTTGCATTTGTTGAAATATTGCATATCAAGGACTTTCAGCCCAGGAACCTTGGCAACTTTGCCATTTTCACCACAGTCTTCCTCTCACTCGTCTCTAACACAGAGCTCTTTGCTCTCGTGGTCGCACAGCATTTCGGCCCCATGGCGGAGGGGTCGGACACAGGCTGTTGGGGTCTTCTGGTTGAGTGTGTTTTGGGCTGTGGGTAATTCTTGCTGATGGCCCCTGAGAGAAATCGCTGGAGGAGCCTCCTGGCCTCCCCGTGTTTTCCTGAGCGCTCTGCCTCCATCACGGTCGGCCTTAGTGGAATCAGAGGGTCAGAAGTCACAAAAACAAACTGAACGTGTTGTCATCACAAACCCTATGGCTACATTTACACCCATGCTTCTTTTTATTTAAAAGCATTCTTCTAAAGTGTATGAATCTGTTAAATTTGAAAGAGATTGTCACTAACCTGTGCTGATGCTGTGGTACGAGGGTGAGGCTGTGCCAGTGAGCCACGTAGCTCTGTCCCGTCTGCCAGTCCTCCTCCAGGACACTGCACTCTAGCTGAGCGCTACTTGCACCACCTGCACTGCACATCCCTGCTGCCTCCAACCAAACCATCCACCAATCCTGTGATCATCAGTGAAATGATCCGATTAAATGTACAGAGAGAAACTCACACACTGTTTATTGCTTCTAAATTGAGGACACAGCAGACACCCATACTTTTATTTAAAACCTTGGCCACACATTATTTTCATGAGTGACAGGCCTAGTCGAGAACAGGAAAATAAGGACTTAAGGACCTTAAATTAAAGGTGATATACTGTTATATATATAAATATGTAACATATGACATATGTTGTATCATTTACATATCGCCGTTCAGGTCATTTGGATGAAATGTTGCAACGTTATGAAATGTTATTTTTGAGACACTATTGTGCTCATGAGTAAATGTCTCCACCATATCTCTGGTTTTATTTGTCTGCTCTTCCTTCCAAAGTCCTGCTGTTTTTATCTCTTGTGTTGTAAGGTGTCCTTGGGTGTCTTGAAATGCGCCTCCAAATAAAATGTATTATTATTATTATTATTATTATTATTATTATTATTATTATTATTATTATTATTATTAATAATAAATCAGTCAAGTCATGCAATTTTCATCTATCCTAATTTTTTTTTTTACAGTTTTCCTCTTGTTCTTGTAAGAAAACAGATTTTCTGGGAAATGTGGTCCATTTGCACATGATATGAAATATTTTTTATTTTGAGTATTAAAAAGGATACATTCTTAAAAAACATTAAGTAACCAAAAAATGAATTGTACAATTTTAAATGTTGCATAGTAAAACAGCAATGCAGGTTACCCTTTCAGCCGATCCTTTCTGCTAACAAACCTTCTTTCCACTCACTCTTTATGCTGCTACTTTTCTGCACTTCTGGCAATCTTTCCCTTTGATGTTTCTCTTTTTTCAGAGCCTTTCCATGGATAGATTTTGATCTTCAATGGAAACAGTACAGCTCCTCTGATCTGCTTTTCTTCAGTGGATAACTGGTCAGCTTGGCTGTGTGGGATGAGTATTAGGGGGGTTATATAGTTGTGTTCCTGCAGCTATTTTAGACCGACTCTGCTACCACTGAGACATGCTGATATTAGAAACAATCCGCATGCTGCCACTTTGACCGTGGAGATAATTAGTTGAGGCACAATGAATGAAGCATACACACACACACACACACACACACTCCAACACAACACAACTTAATAACTGTATCACTGCGTAACGTCCTCAGAAAATGCCTCAACCTAAAACTGTCCAACTTCAACATGTTATTACAGCCACGCTCTCTGGCATCTCCTGTTATCCCATTAATGGACTGCTCACATTACATGTTACATATTCCCAAACACCTCAAACTTGTTTTGCTAATTTAATTTCCATTACAATTGCCAAACAAGTCAAGCCAACAATTTTTATATATAGCTCAATATCACAAAGTGCCTCTAGTGACTTTACAATCTGTCCAGTGTATGACACCCCCTGTCCTTTAACCCTCCCATAAATACCTTTTACTGTGGGAAAAGCAACTGAGGAGGGATCCCTCTCCCTGGACAGACAGACATGAAATAGATGTTGTGTGTAAAGAATAACAAACATAATAAAATGACAGTCAATCAAAATGACAAAAAAAAAGTATACGTAGATTGTAAATCATATATGAATTGTAGGGCAGTTTTACAAAATGAAAAAGACGAGAACAAAACCATTGGCCGGATCGTCCACATTTGAAGAATCTTGTCCCACTCTCAATAAATCACATGACAATAAAGAACACTAACACATCTACGCAATACAAGTTATGAACAGACTCAAGTGCATCTTTCCAAAATGAAATGCAAGCAGTATGTGTTCGGTCTTGTCGGTCCTTTCCTGTTTTGCTGAGTTGAATATGTCCTGCTGTCCCATTCTTATTGTATTCATAACAGGAATACATAAATAAAGAGAAACATATACGACAACAAGAGTGCGAGTCTGCAGCCGTGCTAGAAGCTATGTGAATGCACCAAAGCCAATTCCTTGCATGTGAAAACGTACTTTGCAAAGAAACGGGTATGAATCTGAATGTTGTATTAATTGTGTTCATGACCAGCAGTTAGCTATTATTATTTAAATGTATTATTTTTGTTTCAGTAAGAAAAATCAGTACTTCTACCAATTCAATGGGATCAAACTGAACAGATCTACAATAAGTTGAAAGGTTGTGATACACACACACACAGTTAGTGGATTAGTGGAGCCAGGAGTAAGGTAAGGATCAGTCCCTTCCCCTGAGTCAGATGTACAGATAAAAGAGCGCGGAGGAGGAGGAAAACAGAAGAACAGATAAAGGGAAAGAGCGGAGAACAGAGAAAAGAACAGGACCTGTATAATGGAATAATACACATTTAGCCAGAGCTACAGGAGCCAATTTAGTTATCTATGGTCCTAGGGGCAGTGGAAGTTCCACAGTGTCGGTCAAATCTGGCTCTGGGTTACTTTTATTTTCGTTACAACGGGATAGTGCAGGTAAAGAAAACTTTCATCTCTACTGCAGTCCTGTGATTTCTCCACCACATGAGTATGAGTGAAAGGTGCACAAGTTAATGAAATAACTAATTAGGATATTTGGTTCCTATACACCTTTGTCTTCCTATTCGTATCAGATTGATGATCTGAGATAATAATCGGTAACCGACAGCAGTTATGTGCTCATATTATATCGCTTGTTAATCCAGAGTCAGCATGCTAAACACCATGCCTCATTGCTTTTTCTATGCTACAAGTTTTGTTTATAAAATCCACCTCACTGCATAAACACCACCTAACTTCTTTTCAGGACAATTATTAATAAAAAGTAACGTGATGATATATAGACAGTATGTTGGTTTCCAGAGGATTTGTGAACCCAACAATCTTTCTCTAGGCCACCACAAGGTTTACATTTGTGGTTTGAAATAAAATGTCTCAACAGTTTTCTGGAATGAATTGGTGATTCATGGGATGAATTGTGATACATTTGGTAATCTCATGACTTAATCTTTAAAAATGGAGGACGCTTGCAGATGTTTGAATTTAATGCTAAGACTTGGTGTTTGACAACAAATGTATTAAGGACTAACAACACGGTTAGTATGTTAAGTGATTCAATCAACTAAAACTAGACTAAAATGTGTAACGACACGTACTGAACACAGGGAATAGGACTCAAATGTCACGACTCAGAGACAGGACTGGGTACGGGAAAATAGTCTTTACTTGTAGCAAAAGCAGGTCGGTACACGGGAAGGCAGTCAGCGAGGCAAACAAATCAGGCAAGGAGTAGGCGAAGTCAGAGTCGGGTCACGGAAGCAGGATCAGGGAAAACAGGAAGCAGTAGTCATGACGAGATGAAGCTTCATGAAGCATTGAAGCTTTCCATCCAATTGGTTCACTCATGGGCCGAAGCTTCATGGTGCTTCATTTGCTCTACTGCGCCATCAAGTGGACAATAAATGTAAAACCGGCAGAGTGATTATAATGGCATGGCTTAGGTGTGTGAAGAAGTGATGGGCAAATGAAGCTTTTGTGAAGCACTGAATCACTTCAGCCAATTGTTTCGAAAATGGGTTAATTACTCGAAGCTTCTGGTGAAGTGCAAGGCTGCAGTGGATTTAAAGTATCTTTGCCTTGACAAAAGAAGAGAGTGCTGGGAAAAATGTGGGCTTTTTACACCTTAAATTATATAGTTTAAGAGATTGGATGAAGGGGAATGACATGCAGCAAATGGCCCCTGGTCAGATTCGAACTCCGGGCTGCTGAGGCAAGCCTTTATAAAGTGGATCACCTGCTCTACGAGCTGCGCTACCGGAGCTGGTTTTTAGTATGTGGGATGTACATTATTCTTTCAACAGATTTAGATTTGGTATCTTTACATCCTCACAGGGAAGAGGACGCTGGCGTGCAGAACAATTGTTTTGCTAGTTGGCCAGCTCCATAATGATACAATACAAATGCAATACCAACAACGCATACTACGACAAAAACCCACACATTTGCAGTTATATAAAGTGTTTATTATGAGGGATTTCAATTGCGGTTCACTCCCCCTTATATTTCGAATCGCATGCCAAAGGCTTCGAACGTCATCACATACTTCATCAACACAAGCATCGATTTGCGCTTTACAAAAATCTTCCTTGATTACTCGACACACGCTTCGAAGCCTCGACACGGAAGGACACATCACAAGGAAGCAGGATCAGGAGACATGGGACATGGGACATGGGACATGGGACATGGGACATGGGACATGGGACATGGGACATGGGACATGGGACATGGGACAACCGCTGGAATACTACGACACAGAGGTACGAAGACAAACTGGCAACGAGGGGAACAAAACACACAGACTATATACACCAGGAAGTGGGCGGGGTAACGAGACACAGGTGGAATCACTAATGACAGATGGGAAACACATGGGTAGGAAGTGGAGCCACTGAAACGAGAGGAGAGGTAAGTAACACAAAATAAAACAGGAAGTATATACAACAATAAACATTTAACGGACAACAGGAACCCTTACAAAATGTTCATGTTCTCTTTGATTAAAATTAAACGAAAAATAGTATTTCATAAATTAAAAGGATGACTAAATATGAGAAAACACATAAACTTTTGATTTCAGAATAAGATTATATCTAAAAATAGCTGACAAAATAACATGCCCTCCACAATGTGACAGCAATTCTGCTACATCATTGTATGGCATGTATGTTAAGCATCCCTCTCAACCAATATTAAATTCTCCATATCATATTGAAAATATAATTTATGATATTTAATTAATGGATCTGTTTTCTCTGTCCACACTGGTGTTCTGACACATGAACTTGGCTCCAGACAAAGTAACTGTCTGGATGGTGTTAAGCTGTTTTGTTATCAGGGCTCAGATGTTTATTTTTAAATGTAATTTATCCAGAAATTGCTCTCTTTGTCTCTAAGTGCTATTTTATTCAAAAGACTAAAATTCAATTTCAAAAACAAATTTGAGGAGTGAAAATGATAGAAAATCATCGTACGTACCTTTTCTTCTAGTGTTATTGTCACAGTCTGGATTTTTGTATATCCTGTTTTATTTTGAAGTGTTCACTCCCCCTTATGTCATGTCTAGTTGTACTTCCTGTCTGTGTGTTTTTTCCCTCTCTGATTGTTGATTGGTTCCTCCTGTGTCCATTGTTGTAGAAGTTTTCCTGCTTTACTCTGGAGAGATGTATATAAAGTCAAATAAATGGTGATAGAGACAGAGTTGTCTTTATTTATTTATTTGAGGCCTCAAAGACACAAGTCATACAGAGCACAGTGTAGTCTGCAGGAGAGTGCAAAGAGAAAGAGAACACACAGAGATTTTATACACACTTGGTCCCTTGACTCTAGTGACTAAGTGATAAACACAGCAGGGGACAAGGGATAAACGGCTGATGAGCTATAGAACAATAAAACAACAGTCAACAGGTGATTGATCAGTACATCTGTTATTTACTGTAAACAAGCAATAAACCAAAGACGATCTCTCTGTTAGATTAGTTCCTTTTGATGTTTGTAAGGTTATTCCCTCCAATCTGAAGAACCCAGTCCTTTGAACTCAATCCTTTTATCTTTGGGTATATATGCATAGACATTTGCTTCTTGGAGCAACATAGCATCCTGACTTTGTTTCTTTTATAACAGTTATGTAAACACTAAAGCAAATGGCACACTCAACATTCTTTCTCAGTGAGTTAATCAGTTAATCAGTGTGTAAATTTGATGAGAGGACTGTCTCTGTCCTGTCTTACAATGCCTCCCCCATTATACCAAGAAACAGCAGTTGACCCTAGCTTGATAAGGGAACTTGTAAAGTTGTGCAATCATGCATAGAGTGAGAAATAGGCAGATCATCACTTGTAACGTTATTTGGACATTATTTAAACAGTAGACATTTAAATTGCTATTACAACATTTACTCTGCCTTTGTGTTTCTGCCTTTCTCCCCCTTACTTTCTGTCTTGTTCCCTCATTTGGTGTCTGTGTATTTAGCCCTGTCTTCCCCAGTGTGTTTTGTGGGATTGTCATTTCATGTTACGTGTTTGTTACCTGTCCATGTCTGCCCGTATCTGCCTGTTCGTGTCCTGCTCGTCCCCTGATAGGTTTGTGTTGTTTTGTTACTTTGTATTTCTGTATGTTTATTAGCTTTTGTCAATAAAGCTCTCTTTTGGTTAAAATCATCATCTGCGTACTGCAATTGGGTCCTCACCTTCACCTTCACCGTGACAGTTATGTTCTGTGTAAATCCAGTGTTGTGGAAGTTTTCCTGCTTTACTCTGGAGAGATGTATATAAAATCAAATAAATGGTGATAGAGACAGAGTTGTCTTTGTGCATTTATTTGTGGCCACAAATGGCACCAGTTTCACAGAATACAGCGTAATCTATGGAAGGGCACAGGTTGGAAGAAGACACATATGCATTTTATACAAATTGGTTTGGAGACGAGGTGATGAAAAACCACAGGGGGCCGAGCCAAACTGCACTTTGATGCTTGTAAGGTAATAGTTATGTAAACAGAATATTGGGTGATACACTCAATATTCTGTCTCAGTATGTTAAACAGTTTGATCAGGATTTGGGCTGTGTCCTGTCTTTTGTTAGTTAATCAGTTTGAAACATTTGGCTGTGTCCTGTCTTTTGTTAGTTAATCAGTTAATCAGGATGCGTCTGTCTTGTATTAACATGAAATGGCAGTTGGCCCTGGTTTGATTTGACCGGCACTCCTATGTTAGCATCAAATGGCAGTTGGCTTGTTTAACATAGGAAACTTATATAATTAAAACAGTAGACATTTAAATTGCTATTACACCAGTCTGATGGTATAAACTGATGTCAGGAGCTACATTTATGAAGTTTTACAGGTATTACAAATAATTAAAGGAATTCGATGAGGAAGCTGTTAACTAGACAGGAATACGTTTTGCAAAACTTTGATAATATTTAGCTGTTGACCTCTTTTAATCCCCAGTTTACGATTGCTTATTCTGAATACTGAACCCTGTTCTGTTCATGATATCATGGTTTTCACATTTTTACTGAGGATTCAGTCGAAGTTTCCATCAGAGACATTTTGCTCTCCCACAACCTCACCAAACATAAACCCCGGCAGCAGAAAGTCAAAATCAATGTATTTCTCCAGTCAATTTATTTCCACAGTTTCACACAATATTTTCATGTACAACATCAGCATATCACGATCTTGGTTTGCTCCTTAGAGTGCATGTCGATGGCAGCGTCCACCAGCTGCATCAGGATATTCTGGGATAGAGATAGAGAAAGAGATAGGGTCAGAGACTATAACTTTTCAGATTTGGTTTGAACTAAATCAAACAAAGTGATGTTTTGTACCTTTGCATCACGCTCATTCAAGAATTATTCCTGGATTTGACAATAGTTGAAGAGGTTCATGGAGAGGTCTGTTTTTTCCATGACCAGTACTAACTCCTGACCCAGAAAGTATGAGTCCAGGAGGGACACTGCAGCCAGTGGGAATGCGCTTGATGGCCACCTGCAAGACAGAGGTACAAATCATTTGGTTGGTACTTCCTGGGGAACAGTGAACGGTATAATGAATGTGAGCATTTGTTTGTTAGACTTACTGGTAAACCGTCGGGTTTACGGTAGCCGCTAAACACTGGGCCAAATCCTCCTTCTCCGATGGACTCGAGCTGTTGGTACTTGTTCTTAAAATCAACTAAACATGCACACAAAGAGACAAAACTGTTTTTTAAAACTTCTTATAACTTTTCTAAATGTAACCCTATTTTCTTTTATGCTTGTCCTGATTGTATTCCTAGCCTTGTAACCTCCTGACTTGAAATGAAAACTGAAGTTCTCCAAATCTTTCCCACTGTCAGCTCACCTCTGGTCGTGTTTCCCGAGTAGGACATCTCATAGATTTTCTCCTCCTCGATTGAGACGCTTATGTTGCCGCCATCATCGTCAGCGCTTACATCCTCACTCTCTACAGAGCTGTATTTTCCGATGCTGATGAAGTCAGGACACGTGATCTTCTTTTCAGGATCCTCACTATCATCACTGGCCTTTCTCTTTTGCACATCCACCCTGGGATTGTCAGGTGGCTACACAGGATGCAGTTCTGCTGCTGCTGCTGTACCTGAGGGCCTTTCTCTTGACCCTCTTGATCCTGACATCCTCCACTGACACCTCACAGGATGCAGTGGTGGTGGTGGTGCTGCTGCTGCTATACCTTAGCAGCTGGGCCTTTCTCTTGACTCTCTTGATCCTGAAATCCTCCACTGACACCTCACAGTATTTAGTAGTAGTTACTACTCCTCGTCCTTTTTCCAAGGAACTTTTCATCATCACCACTCCTCCTCTTCCTCACACTTATTTTAATTCATATTTCTCCAGTGGAGATCAGGTGATTAATTTCATCCTTAAGTTCACCCTCTACCACCATAATGATTCGTCTCATTCATTGTTTTCCAGCACATTCAATGATGAGAGACAGTTTTTATTTGTTAAGTGTATCTCTGTGTTGTTGGCCCATCAACTCTGTGTGCAGTTTGAGAAGAAGACAAAGGTTTTGCTGTTACCTGATATATGTACCTCTTTAACGCCAATGCACAGTCCAATTCTGCCCAAATTATGGTTTCCTAATAATTTTAAATAAAAATATAATAATCCTACAATCTGATCATATGGGCTGTTGAAAATCATTATTCTCATTTGGCCTTTTAACACATGTTCTGTGTAGTGTATGTGCATTTTTTTAACTCGCAACACCATAAGTTATGTTTTCATTCGAATTTAAAGTTTTAGGCAAAAAAAATAAAATTCAGCTACATAAATTGTGAATTGAACTTTTATAAATTGCTGCTTCCCACGATAGCATGTTTATTTATTTAATTTGTCCCTTTTGATGTGTGATAGAGATACAACGTGACTTTTACATGTTTCGTTTTATGCAAAATATCTTAAGAATTTCTCGATGGATTGTCATGAAGTTAGATATAGACATTCATTGTCTCCAGAGGATGAATTCTAAAGACTTTGGTGATCATCTGACCTTTCCACTAGCACCACCAGCAGTTCAAATGTTGCCTTATAGAGCATTATATTTTGCACATGATCTTTTTAACTTCTTAAATGACACATTTGAAAACTTATATATATATATATATAGCCTATAGATAGTTATATAGTTTAATTAGAATAACTGATTTTATTATTAAGTTATTATGCATCTAAAGTAATGATTGGTTTAAAAAAACAAAAAAACATGATGCCTTTATTTTGAAATTTCAGACTTTCAGAACTGTCAGCTTCCGTTCGTGTTCCGTATTTCGCCGGCCGGCATGATGCCACATCCGGCCACTTCACCGCCAGTTTACGAGACTTTCTCTGTTGAAAAGCAATATATTATTTTAATGTCAATGCAGCCAAGAGTGATACAATTAATGGTGAGTTTGTTATCTGCAGCTGGAATTAATTTACGGAGGATTTGGTAACGTGGGCGAGAACGCCTGCTTCCACTTTGTTGCAAACTTCAGTGACAGTTTCATCATCAGGCAGCTCTCATTCAGGGGAGGAGTCGTGCACATGCAGAGTCCACCTCTGCTGAAGCATTTCTGTGATAAATGAAGGAATCACGGGCTAAAGAAGATGAAGAAAACTCAATAGAAGAAGTTTCACAGGGCAGGTACATACACAGGACAAGCCAAACTGGGACTTCAGGAGTTGACGCTCTTAATTACTTTACCATCAAGGGAACCAGGAGGGTAATTATATTTTGACTGTACAAGCGATCACTATAATGTTGCCATTAAGATATACTACTCCTCTAATTTATCTCTGTAGTAATACCAAAGTTGAATGTATGTGATGATATTATGTTGTGCATTTCTCACTCTCTGTATGTCTCTGTGATAATACAGACATTAAACTGACCATGCTGCTACGAAGGCTGAGCCTGTGTTCAAGGATCCCATTGGATTACCCGAGACACGTATGCCGGTTTCTCACCAGACCAGTAACACAAGGCAAGCCATCCTGCAGAGCCACACTGTGACAGTTTAACTCATGTAAACACTGTATAAATTATACAGTCTCATCCAGCAGTGTGGATTACAGTAAAGTAAATAATTGTTAGTTGCAGCTCTAAAGTTAACAAAAGTTGTTATAGTTTACTTTCCTCTGTTTTATATTATCGTTAAAAAAAAGTTTAAATTAAAAGTTTTTTTGACTGTTGCTCTGACAAAATATCCAGTTGAACAGGCCATCTCAGGCATGACATGATACAGTCTACTACATGATTTACTGAAAATATAACAGATATTAATCAGTAAGTAAGTTTCAGCAGTGCTTCTTATGAACTGCAGTTGCATCATACAAACGTGGACTGAGATGCAGGGAGTTTTCTAATCCAGTCTGAACAAGATCTCTCTCTCTCTCTCTCTCTCTCTCTCTCTCTCTCTCTCTTTTTTTTTTTTAATCTCTTTTTTTTTTATATCTCTCTCTCTCTCTCTATCTATCTATCTCTCTATCTCTCTCTATCTCTCTCTATCTCTCTCTCATGCGCTTCATTGTTCAAGAGAGATGTGTCAGCACAGGCTTTTCTGCTTGTCCTGCTGATGTGGCAGTTTGAGGTCTGCGATTATCTGTTTCCCAGGTTACAGATGACTGCAGGCGAGGGTTTGTCTCAGTCATGGAATCACATCGTGAGGAAATCATATATCAAGTTATCGACACATAGACTTTACCATGTGGTTACTTCCTACAGACTTTATTTATTGAATTACCAGAAAACATTGTTAGAGATATTAAACCACCTATAAATATGCCACCTACACCACTACCTTATCTTTTTCTTATTATTTTGCTTTCTGATTTAATTTTCAAAATTAGATGAAAGCTTACGAACTTATGAAAAGTTACTCCTCCTTTTGTTTTCCAATAAGTAACATACATTTTTTTAGATAAAACATTTCCTTTTTCACCTGTAATTTAAAAATAGCATCTGGTTCCCTTTATACAGTTCCCCAGACGAGAGCCCATGCCAGCTCCTTCGCACACCGCGGTGAACTGCGTCAGGCCAAGAGGATCGTAGTCAAGCTCGGCAGCGCTGTGGTCACCCGTGGAGATGAATGTGGCCTGGCTTTGGGGAGGCTGGCCTCCATTGTGGAGCAGGTGAGATGCCAAATATCAGCACAAACTGAACTTCAATGAAGTGTAAAATAATAAAAGTCCTGTGGAAAATTCACCCACTTAAGGAAAAATGTTGTCACTTATCCGCTTGTGTCCTGCCATAGCGATATTCTCTTAGTTATTGGAAGATATTACCACAACAGCACAATAGGTAAATTTACTTTTTTCAAAAAAAATAGTTACCAGTTACCCATAAGGGGTAAGTAAAAAAAAAAAATAGTGTTTTAAAGCTAAACCCTCGGAGTATGACCGGCTGTGTTTTCTAATTGGGTGCATCGTTGTCCAGGTGGCCATGCTGCAGAATCAAGGCAGAGAGATGATGATTGTCACCAGTGGAGCGGTGGCTTTTGGCAAGCAAAGATTAAGACATGAGATCCTGCTGTCCCAGAGTGTCCGTCAGGCGCTGCACTCGGGACACAATCCGCTCAAAGACGTGGTAAGAAAAGGTGGAGGAATGTGTTGAGGCTTAAGGTGTTAAAAGTTTTTTGAGACTCAAATTATTTATCCAACTCTGTGATCAGAAGTTTATGTTTCACCAATTTGCATGCAAGATATTAATACCATCATCCGGCAGGCCAGCTTTCAGATAAGAACAGTTGTTCCTATGATTAACTGATTAGTTGTTCAGTGTTTCCCAAAGCCCAAGATGACATCCTCAAATGTCTTGTTTTGTCCACACATCAAATATGTTTAGTTTAGTGTCATAGAGGAGTAAAGAAACCAGAAAATATTCACATTTAAGAAGCAGCATTTTGACTTTTTTATTTTCTTTTTAAAATGATCGCTTTAAATCTTTGCAGCTCTAGTTGAGGAGATAATCTATTTACCCAAAGACTCAATGTAACCAGACATCTACTGCATTTG
Source organism: Cottoperca gobio (assembly GCF_900634415.1). NCBI lineage: Eukaryota > Metazoa > Chordata > Actinopteri > Perciformes > Bovichtidae > Cottoperca > Cottoperca gobio. The sequence continues at coordinate 12,395,334 of NC_041373.1, read as the reverse complement.
TGTTGAAGTCCTTGCCAGTGCTGGAGGCCCGGGCCTGTGCGGCGGCGGGACAGAGTGGCCTGATGGCGCTGTATGAGGCCATGTTCACCCAATACAGCACTTGCACTGCACAGGTACTTGTACACTTCATAGGAAAGTATTCACTTGGAAATGTGCAAGAAGCGTATGTAGTACTCAGTGATATTTTAATCAATTTGTCTAACTCACTGCTCTTTTGTTGTTGTAGAAAACATACTTTTATTAATTTAATAATTTAATGTTTCTGTTAATTCTGCCGTCAGGTCCTGGTGACAAATCTAGATTTCTATGATGACCAAAAGAGGCAGAATCTGAACAGCACACTGCAGGAGCTGCTGCGTATGAACATCGTGCCCTATCATCAACACCAATGACGCTGTGGCGCCCCCGCCGGAGCCCAACAGCGACCTGCAAGGGGTAAATGTGGTTACAAATGGGGGGAGGGCGACGCTCGTTGTGGTGAGGGTGGCAGAAGGGGTGCTCAAGTGATTGTTAGAGACGTCATTTAGTCGATTAGACAATGAAACCCTTCTGCCAGCCTGCCTCACCTCCGCAGCTCTGCCCTGAACCATTAAGGCACGTGCATGCAGGGAGGGGATGGATGGCAGTGCATGCCGTCACTGTGACAAGGAGGCCGGGAACAACTACTGTAGGTAGACTCCTCCTTTACTTGTTCTCCTGCAGAATCACTTCCTTTATTTGGTTACAATTCTACGTCACTCTCTCTCCTTCTCTCTCTCTCTAGATGCCTAATGACAAAAAAAAGAAAATCTATGAAGGGTTTGCAAATAATTTCGAACCCCTTGTGTGCTATACATGATTATTTTGAAAACTTATATGGACTTGATGTGGCTGTTTGTATTTTGGTTAATCATCCAGGGGAAAAGAATGGCACTAGCATGAACAGATGGTCCTCTGGGCCGCTGACAATTTCACTTTTTTACTGTAATAGTCCCTAAAAATGTGCCCTGATGGTCCAGCAGAGTGACAGTTCTGTAACAGAAGAATACTTTGCACAGTTTTCAAATACATGCGTGCATTTAGATAATTGTTTATATTTATCAGCTGTCCTCTAGCTCTTAAGAAGAGACTGGTTGCAGATGTCTGACTTTCTGTCTTCAGGAGCTTACATCAGCAATTTTCTGGCTCTGTAGGTGATCAGCATTAAGGACAACGACAGTCTGGCGGCGCGGCTAGCTGTAGAGATGAAGGCTGACCTCCTTATCGCCTTGTCTGACGTGGAAGGTATGTGCGTTGCCACAACAACAGTATGGGTCAGCTGTTAGGTAACAACACCATCTGTCTGCGCTCTTCACCGGGGGAAAAAAACAAAAAAACACCCCTCTCAGGGTCATGTGAGAGAGACAAACACAGACCTTCTGCCGTCATGTTTGAAATTGATGCTGATGGGGTTGCCACAAGGTGTGTGTGTGTGTGTGTGTGTGTGTGTGTGTGTGTGTGTGTGTGTGTGTGTGTGTGTGTGTGTGTGTGTGTGTGTGTGTGTGTGTGTGTGTGTGTGTGTGTGTGTTGTGTGTGTGTGTGTGTGTGTGTGTGTGTGTGTGTGTGTGTGAAGGGCCATTCAGTATCAATTGAGTAGATTAGAAAGATCGACTGAGAATCATTTAGTTTAGATTTATCTGTTGTAGTTTTTTAGGATTGTGTGTCATGCTGAGTCGTGAACTTTAGACCCCTGTGTGGTGGCAAACAAGTTGTGCAATAATTGTTGATTTCTTAGGACTGTACAACAGCCCCCCCGGAACAGATGACTCCAAGCTCATTGACAACTTCTACCCTGGAGACCAGAACACCATCACTTATGGTACAAAGTCCAGAGTGGGGATCGGTGGCATGGAGGCAAAGGTACAATGAAAGATCACTGTGTTTATTTACATTCAAGTTAAAAGCCTCGTCTTAGTAAGCACTCATCAGATGAGCAAAGTGCAGCCTGTTATGTGATAGTCTTTGTTTCTAGTGAGTGCAAGAGCAGACTAACCTAAGTACATTTAGACAAGTCCTGTACTTCGAGTATGTACTTTTTACTAAATCAGTGGTTGCTTGCCTTTTTTGGCTTGTGACCTCTTTAACCTCTAGCAGTTCCACCAAAGAAACCTTTCCCCTCTAAAATTCTAAACTCAAATTATTCATAAAAAAAGCTCCAAATATATATTTTTTGTCTTTGTTTTTCGAATTTCCTTTCACAACCCCCAGATTTATCTTGTGCTCCTTAGGAGGGGCCTGACTCCTAATCTGGGAATCACTGACTGGACTACATTACTGAACTGTGTAGTTTCTTTTAGCACAGGGGCTAGTTTTCTTTAAATATGTACCTTTGACACTGAAGTACGTTTTTGATTAATTAGATTTTAAATGCAGAACCTTTTAACTTGCAATGAAGTATTTTCACATTGTTGTATCGGTTCTTTAAATTAAGTAAAGAACCTGAGAACTTCTTCCACCACTGCTTACAATTCTGACTATTGTTATCCTGCCTAACCATAAGTCAGCTATACTCTTTCTCCTGGGTTCAAAGTGAAACCACAAAGAAATATATAAAATATTGTCCTTTCTCTTTATGTAATGTGCATCTAAGGTAACACATGGTTTCAACATTTATGTTGAGATTGTAACTCATCCTCTTTTTAAAAAGTAAACATTTCTGTGTTTTTCTGCAGGTCAAGGCTGCCTTGTGGGCGCTGCAAGGTGGCACCTCAGTGGTCATCGCCAATGGCACCCACCCCAAAGTAACCGGTCATGTCATCACTGACATTGTGGAGGGCAAGAAGGTGGGAACCTTCTTCTCTGAGATCAAACCTGCAGGTGAGTTCACCTGGGCTGCATGCTTTTTCTCTCAACCTCTTCTCACATTAGTATAATTGCTGCAATATATTAAACTAAAATGAACTCTGTCTAATAAAACCTGAAGTTTGTTCCGTTTTTGTTAAAACCCTTTTAAAGATTTTATGGTCATTTTGGAGATTGTTGTTTGTGGTGCTGTCAAGGTTCTTTGCATCAGACTAAGAAGTGCTTCTAATATTGTCCATGTTTTTAACAATGAGGATGGACTAAATATTAGAAACGCGTCTTTATAACAAATTCAGTTTAATAGCACCACAATCACAGTCTCCAGATCATCAAGTTGAGTCAACACTTCTGTAAAGCGGACCATTATATCCTGCATGAAGGTAGGATCGGAGTTATTCTAGGGCTGTAGTAGTCGTTTTAACAAGGTTTAGTTAATAAACTGGCGACTGGGTGTATGTTGAGTAACGCGTGTCCTGTCCCGGACCCTTCACCAGGCCCAACTGTGGAGCATCAGACAGAAATGGCACGTAACTCTGGAAGAACCCTGGCATCTCTGCACCCAGACCAGGTGCCACATTGTTTTTAAATAAGAACAAAAATGTATTTTCATGTGTTCAGTCAACATCATAAGTTGTGTTTTACTAATAGGCTCTAAACAAACTTATCATTTAAAAGGATACCCCTAAGCTTACCTTTTTTTGATCAGATACAGAAACACTGACCTCTTGTGGATAGATGTGCTCCATGCTCATCCTGCCTGTATGTTGTTGACTGTGTTGTCAGAGGAGCGAGATCATCTGCCATCTAGCAGAGCTGTTGTCTGAAAAGAAGGAAGAGATTCTGGCTGCCAACAAGATGGACATGGACCTGGCTGTGAATGCAGGTAACGGAGCGCTACATTGAGTGAGTGTGTCAGGGTTAGAGATGATGTAGCAGTGACGTACCTGGCAAAGTTTGCAGCAGCGTTTCAAGACTTTAGAGTCGATAATATTTCCACTACACGATTATCGTGGCCGAAAGAATTCGCTAATGATATAATCACAATATACATAGATAGAAAATCTGAAAAAAAACCCCAATTATTATACTATAGTAATACTATATTGTATACAATTTATTATTTATAATTTTGCAGAGTAAAGTGTGGAAACAAACCCCTCTGGTGCTTTAGGTCCTTCCTTAGAAATATAAGGTCATGTATCCATAAACAGATTATGTTCTTGCAGGAAAGAATATATTATAATTATAATCACAATATTGCAACATAATCTTTTCTAATTCTGTAAATATTTCCAAATGGGCAGTTGACTTCATATTTTCCCTCCAGAGGGCGACTATCACTTTCTCTCTGCTCTGCCTCAGTTAATAAGAGTTTGATCACATGATACACTTTGCTCTCCTTTCTTTCTACAGGCCATTTGCCAGCAGCCATGCTGAAGCGTCTGAGCTTGTCACCGGCCAAACTTAACAGCTTGGCCGTCGGTCTGCGCCAGATCGCTGTGGCCGCCCAGGACAGTGTGGGTCGTGTGCTGCGCAGGACCAGGGTGGCTCAGAACCTGGAGCTGGAGCAGATCACTGTGCCCATTGGAGTTCTGCTGGTCATCTTCGAGGCCCGACCCGACTGCCTGCCACAGGTATCCAGGCAGAGCTGCCGTCACACAAACAGATCTGGCAATTTAGATTTAACATCTTAAAAACCCTTTTTTTGTCTGGAAATTACAACAAATTATTATTTTTTGCTATACTTTGAAATGCCTGCAGTAATATCACAAACGCTGCGTGTTTTTCCCGCAGGTGTCTGCATTGGCCATAGCTAGTGGCAACGCTCTCCTGCTGAAGGGAGGCAAGGAGGCAGCCAACACCAACCGGGTGCTCCACCAGCTCACCCAGGAAGCCCTTTCCATGCACGGAGTCAGAGAGGCGGTGCAGCTGGTAAATCATGTTCCCTACACATCTCTTACAAGGCAGTTCAAACCTTACACGTTCTCCCAGCCCATGCACTTTTCATGGACTGGGAGAACTTAGAAGTCTGGAAGAAAATGCATCGGCCCAATCAAGCCTGTTTAGCATGTAGCTGCTGTGGGTGACAGAGCTGTATTTGTTACAAGGTGAGAAATCGCGAGGAGGTGGAGGATCTATGCAAACTGGACAAGATGATCGACTTGATTATCCCTCGAGGTTCATCCCAGCTGGTGAAGAACATTCAGCGGGCGGCCAAGGGCATCCCGGTGCTGGGTCACAGCGAGGGAATCTGCCACGTCTACGTCGACGCCGAAGCCTGCGTTGACAAAGTCATCAAAATCGGTCAGAATATATAAATCTCCCTGCAGTTGGTGTTCATTTCTACTGTATTCAAATTATCACCACTCACAAATTCACTAAATGTTAGTGCTGGTCGGCCATTTCTGCCAGACGTGTATGTCATCTTGTACTTTACTTAACCATTAACCAGCTATGAATACGGCAGCGATTGACTTATTTCCCTGTTCCAGTCAGAGACTCCAAGTGCGACTACCCAGCTGCATGTAATGCCATGGAAAGCCTGCTGATTCACAGGGACATCCTCAGGACTCCACTGTTTGACAAGATCATTGACATGTTGCGCACTGAACAGGTGAAAAAATTCAGATGCTTTCTTAGTCATCCCATAAAATATGAGCAAATGTTCCCTTATCATACTAAATACAGTCTTTGAGCACATACAGGTCAATATATATGTTTCTACAAGAGGACTCGTAATAATTGTGTTTGTGTTTATCTTTCATCTGTGTGGTGTCACTAGGTGAAGATTCATGCTGGCCCTCGTTTCGCCTCCTACCTGACATTCAGCCCTTCAGAGGCAACGTCCATGCGGACAGAGTACGGTGACCTGGAGTGCTGCATGGAGGTGGTGGACAGCATGCAGGAGGCCCTGGACCATATTCACAAGTATGGCAGCTCCCACACAGACGTCATCATCACAGAGAATGGTAGGTGGCCCAATATGTTCCTGCTAGTATGTTCTTGTTGTCTCTCTCTCTCTCTCTCTCTAACAATTAGCATTTTAAAAAGGCAAAAAGATGCAGTCTTGCATTATTCCCGTCATATCTTACCTCACCGCGGTGTAAACGGCACTGATTTAATCTAGGTCAACGTTGTCTTGCTCTATGCCTCTTCATTTAGGTGTCTGATATTCATCAAGTTTCTTACTCTCTTGATTCACCTTCCCCCCATTCATCTCACTTTCTGCCACAGGCACTAATGAGCAGTGACACTTTGTTGTCAGGATGAGTGCACAGCCTCCCTGTGTGACTCCAATGTAGGGGACAGGAGCCCACTTAAAATGTAGAGCAGATGCTAAAACACAATATAAAAGTCGTCCCTGTCATAACTTTGGGCCGAGTTTAAACACATTTCTGGCTTTCAAGTGAGCCATCACGACGCGTCTTTCTAACTCGTGTTGATGGAAACCATTCTGTGCAGTGTCCAGAGTATTTCCTGATTCTTAAAGGCTGTACATAAAGGTTTAAATACAAATATGCAGAATATTCCACATATTTCTGTATGATCGGAATAAAAGAGAGCAGCATTTGAAAAGTGCAGGAGAAAGTGTGCTGTTCACATTTCTACATTGAGGAGTAATTTCACCTGCAGTGAAGGATGTGCTGCCATCTGGTGACCACAGGAGGTACTTCACCGAATTAAAAATGCACTCAGTTGTTTAGACAAGTAGAGCAAGATCTATACCAATGATAGACAGAAATATACAAAAGATAAATAGATACACTGGGTAGTATATGGAGAAAGATAGATAGAGAAACACTGGGTAAAAAAGATGTATAGAATATATGCGTATGATATTTAAATTGCCAGTCACATTAGTGTATTTGTAGTCTTCATCATAAGGAAAAACCTGCCTTGGCGCCTTCATTCTGCAAACATGTGATCTGATTTGATTCACTAATACACATTTTACTGAGTATTTACATCTACACAAACTGGATTTTACAACTCAAGGATTTCTCCTGATGACATTTGGAGTTTGTAACACTGGGTGTGAACCAAAATACCATCGGCAGACATATTTTATAATTGCAGCGGCAGCAAAGAACACCTGTAATTATTATGTCTGCAGATTTGGGATTTCTTTCATTCACTCCATTAATGCATTATTTCAACTCCCAAGGTTGTGCGCTGGTGGCACCAATAAGCTGTCTTTCTCTTACAGAGGACACAGCGCAGCAGTTTCTGCAGCAGCTGGACAGCGCCTGTGTGTTCTGGAACGCGAGCTCGCGTTTTGCTGATGGCTTCCGCTTTGGACTTGGTACGTGGGGGTCTTCTGATTGTGCCTCTTTTCCTTTGAAATCTTTTCCAACGGCCTACATATTTTGTTATTCTCTCTCAAACATCTGCAGACTCTCTTTCAATACATGTGATGTGATGTTTTTTCACTCACTTTGCCGTCTTTCTTCCTCTCTTGTCTTTTTAGGAGCGGAGGTGGGTATTAGCACGGCCCGTATCCATGCCAGGGGCCCAGTCGGCCTGGAGGGGCTGCTCACCACCAAGTGGCTGCTGAGAGGGGACGGGCACACCGCAGCAGACTTCTCTGAGCAGGGTACCATGAAGTACCTCCATGAAAACCTGCCTGTTGGGCCTCCTCTCGCTGGGCAGAGGGACAGCAACTAGACCACTGATTTCACAAACACTCACTTGGCCTCAGCATTGGTCAAACTGGTTTGCACTGCCCTCCAGCAGCTCCGTCTGGGCGCGTGTTGCGGATAAAGGATGACATCACCGTTAAAAAGAAATCTCTGAAGCACACAGCATGGAGAGAGAAGCTTAACACACCAATGGTACAAATGTTCCCTGTTCAGACTTCAGACTGTTACTAAGAGTTTACAAGTGTTTTAAATTCTACCTCAGCTTATGATTCTTTGTATACGAGTTGTCAGATGTCAGAATATTAACCATTAGCTTTATTAATATAGTAAAAACGGTATAAAGATGGGTTTTTTAGAAACCGCATGAAACAATTCAAAGATTGAGATTTATTGGGGAAGATGATTCCATTCGGTCGGGACTGAAACGGCAAAGATCACCTTTTTGTTTTGCAATTGGAGCGTTGAAATAAAAAGAAACGCGGAACTAAAAATAGGGAATCGAAGAGACAAACGTGTACTTTGCCAATTTTATTGTGTAAAGCCTCCCAAGAGTTAATGTATTTGTGGTCAAAGGTCAGAACAGTTATTCTCTCTAGCCAATAAAACACAATATTATGATGATGAGCATGTTGTATCTTTTATCTAAAATATGTTTAATTTATTTAATATTTTATATCAAAGTCTCAAAAAAACAAACAATTTCTGGCTATAATTGTACATATTCTGTAACCAAGGTCTAATTTTCTTTAATTTATTGCATTGGCTCGTTACCCACAAGGATCATACTGATGGACTGTAAGTGCTTTCTTTGTTCATTTGAAGTTGTTTTGTTTCTTGCTATAATTCCAGGTTGTATGTTTCTGAATCTACAGGTTTTATGATTAGATGAGTTGATGGTCTAGATCATTTCAGACATGGAACTAATAGCGCTCCAAGTTGGCATTTAAATAGAACATGTAGCTTCCTCTCAGTTAAATTAAATACATGTGTGTTACAGATTTTAAGATTTCTGTATTAAAACTTAATTACATGGTGAGAATTTATAGCATAATGAACATTTATACAAAAGTATAAGCACATTTACCAGTTTTTGTTTTTAAAGCAAGTTAGAATACTTGTATGCATCCATTTTATTTACACTTTTTTTTTTTTTTTTTTTTTGATCATTGTTACAAGTTGTGCTCATTTTTCCATGCTTTGCTGCGTTCCCGCTTGTTCATCGTGGCGCCCAAAGCCTCTGTCAGAGCAGGAACAGTAATTGACAAGCTGCCTCCTTCAAGCTGGAGGGGAGAACGCAACTGCTTTTAAATTAAGCTTTGTAACATTCCAGCTTCTGAGCTCCTATCTGAAGTCTTGCAATGCACACTTAAGGGTTGTATAATAGCAGTATTGTAGAATAAAAAAAGTTGAAAAAGAATATTTGGATATTTTTCTTACTTTCTTTGATTTTTTTGCACTTGAAATGTTGAGGATTTTTACACGTATGTTCATCTCTGTCCTGGCACTAGTCTTTCTACTTTCACAAAGAACACAAATTAATGGGGGGAAAAAAGTCGTGCTTTTCTGAAAAACAGATGTCTAAAAAGGGCCTTTTTAAAGTTGCCCATAGGGGAATTCGCATTTGCTGGAAGTGGGGCAAGGAAGAAGGAAGACAATACTATAGAGGTTTAATTATCCAGCCATCAGAAATGAAAAGAGGGAGCGGGAGAACTGAGACTAATAATGGAATCACAGGCTTATGTTCTGGGTTTCTGTTTCTTTCGTTTTCTTTCTCTTTTCCAGCATCTAAAGAATTCATTCTCTAAATCGCACTACTTACCCTTCAATCAGCTTCCCATCACCGAGTCCAAAGGGTTCAGAGATGAAGAGGGAGACAAAACTCGGATCTCACTCTTTTGTCCTATTTATGTGTGAAGCGATTGAACAATATCATCTAAATGACTTGAGGTAGAGAAGGAACAATCCAGGGACATTGAGTATTGCCTGTTTGATGCGTAGTGTTTTATAGAACTGTATTTTACAATATTGCATCAAAGTTGTTTGCCACAGTAACGATAGCTATTCAGGTGCACCTCGTTTGCTTTATTAACTCCAGTTCTCTACTTAAGTAATGCCAGGACGCTGAGGAGTGTTTTGTGATATGGAAGGACGTTATTGACTGAAGTTGTGGTGGATTTTGCATTGAAATAATCATATTTCATATATATATATATGACAATAAACTGCAACTCTGTATGTTAGATTCTCAAGATATTTCCCCGCTGGTTTTGATCACTGCAGTTCTGATGTATCACTCTTTATGGCTCCTAAAAGCTCACTAAACTAAGTGGATGTTATAAGTAGAAGATGCAGGAGAACTAGCGAGTGTTGCAACATGACTGTACTAAATATTTAAGGCATTTCCGGTTATTTGCCTTTTTAATGTTCTTTTTTTGTGAAGTTTGCAGGTTATAACCATACACTTCCAACACACATGACCATACACTTGTTTTCCGTAGTTTTATATAAGTCGAAAGTGCGTACTTTCTGATTTTGATTAATATTTGAAGACACTGCCCCTTCGCGACCTTAGATTAACTTCCATTTGCTGTTGAGAACTTGCAGCATGTACACTTTCCTCTCATCTCTTATCTGGTAATGCCCCAGACCCCAACTGATCAGATCCCATGTTGCACCCTGTTGATGTTGTGTTGTCTGCTGGGTATTGTTGTCCTACAGATATAAAAAAAGGGTGATGAGGGCAAATCACTGGACTTGTACAGCAAAGTCGACAATCCTTTAATTGGACATTACTCAAGGCCAGAACTCATATTTCTTGTTGTGCTTGATCTTAAGCGACTCTCAAATGCACTCCCCACTGGGCTTCAATTTTTTTTGAATCAATAATTAATGGTCAAAGTTATTTATTCATGTGTATCTTTGCCAATTACGCAGTGTCTAATTAACAATTTCAATAATTGATATTTATTTCTAAAAGGGTTCAGTATCTTGGGCTGATGAAAAATGCATGAGCAGGGATGTGGACTGGGTTTTGTTTTTTGTTCTGAGAGAGCTTGATGCTCGGGGCTAATACCAGACCACTTTGACTCCGACTCTTTGAGTTGCCACTGGCCCTGTGATGTGGATCTAATATGGGCATCTTTCACAGACCCAACGTGCTAACTCTGCACCATGTGATCTCATAAAGACTCCTACATGCTCATCCTCAGATACCCTTTTTTTTGGTCTTTTAATATCAAACTTCAAAGAACAAGCTTCTGTTTCATTGATAATTTTTCTTTGTGTATGCGAAATGTCGATATCACGGCAAACTGTAGAAAGTCTTGGTCTAGGACCTCGGCGGTTACACTTCTATGTAACTCTGTGGCCTGACGAAACTAAGTTCAAACACCATACTAAAGAGAAAAAATATTCCTCAGATTTATGAAAAGCCATATCCCCTGATCTTTTTTTATAATGACAGCTGTAGTAGTCAATAGAAAATGAACAAAGGCTCGCTTTAGTTGACTTTCATCAAGTTTTCTTTTATTGTGATTCCAGTAGGACAGGAGGTTGGGGACCGGCGAGGCAAACCATTTTGCTCTGGGACGACCAAAGCAAAAAAGATCATCACTATTTATTGAGTATTGCTTGAGCATTGAGTCGGGAAGGAACTTTTACCCGACAATGCAAAGCAACCCAATAAAACCAGAACCCGACATCAGACGCACCAAATCCCTCCATCATTAAAATGTATGACTTCAGGTTTGGACAGCACGGTGTTGAGACCACACTGAAACAGTGCTGGCATTAGGGGAACAAGAGGGCGGGGTGTTTAACAGTGGGGTAAAAAGGGTCAAAAACAAAACAAAACTGGGAATCAGTTGAGATCGGTGACGCGTCTCAGAGAGCCGATGGTTGGGTTGTTGCTTCCCCACTCGCTGTGCCTCCTGTACTCTCCAGGGCGCAGGAAGTACTGGCGTCCCCTGTAATGAGGGTGCTCATGCAGAATCCAGTAGCCCTCCATGACATTGACAGAGGAGATGTCACGGGTGTGGAAACGTTCATTCAGATCTGGGCAGTCATCCATCAGCTCCAGATTCTGGCCTCCAAAGTCAGACCTCTCAAAGATCTTCATCCTGTAGTTCCCGTTGTACTAGGAATGAAACGATGATACCGTCAACTTCCACCCACAGTAGAATAACTGGGTAAATTGATAGACTAACTTTTTTTCCCGTACTAAACTTTGCTCTGATCCAATGACCTTGTCAATATTTTTCTTTTTCACTTGACACAAATCTTTTTTACTGCAGTTATAGGTCAAGCTATACGAGACTTTAAAATCGCCACAGGTCCTGGCACAGAGTGGTGAAAAAAGAGGACTAGACTAGAGAACTAAATGTCCTAAACTGGCACTTCTACAGAAAACCTTTAGTGAGAACATGGCTGCAAACAGGGTAACACATCAGTTAAAACTCACAGATGGCACCATACGGCAGGAGCGGATGCAGTCATTGAAGCCGGACCAGCGCTGGTAGTCGGGGTACTCGCCCTTGTTCAGCATGTACTGGTATCCGCCATAATTGGGCTTCTCGTATGCCACCCAACAACCGCTGTCCACTTTTATCGAGTTACAGCGGCTGAAGTGGTTTTGCATCTCAGGACAGTCACTACTGCACTCATAGTGACGACCCTGGAAGTTCCTGTCTTCGTAGAAGATAACCTGCAAGTGATGGATGGATGGACATTATCCCCACAGGGCTATAACAAAGACAAACTATGACTATTATTAGTATCTTATACATGAGCTGTTATCTGTCTCCCAGCTCTTCAGACTCTTAATCAATAATAACTTGAACTTTTAGTCTCATTTATTTTCATAACCATATCATTTGGTATTCTGAGCCAGGTTTGCAAGTTAGCTTTATCCAACAAAGTTACAGAATAACTGTAAGTGAAGAGTTTTGGAATTGATGCTTGAGGGAGTATGAAAACATGTCCCAAATTGTGCACCAGAGGCAAAAGTAAAATACAGAATAGCATGTGCTATGATTTTATGAAGAGAAAAAAGTCTTGGCCTATTTTTCTATATAGACATTGAGACTCATAATAATATCAATGCTTCACCAACAGAAGATAAAGGCATACTGTAATCAAGTCAAATTAAGTCTAATTTAGAAGCTTTTATTTTGCAGGTTATTTAATTTCCTTCATTACATTATTTTACTGCCTTTCTATGTAATTCCCTGTATATGTTATGAACCTAAAAATACAGTAAACACTCCTTCACAACTACTGACTACTAGCCACACACGGTTGTTATCACACAGTGAAGGTCTTTAGCATTTTAAACCCCTTAGATTCAAACAAACTACACATGAAACATTTTAGTTGCTTTTCCTATATAGATTTCAGAATGCGCTCTTACCTTGCCCATTGCAACTGTGATAACTGTGTCGGGCTGTACCAGACCTTTATAGGCCCTGCTGGGATCAGGGCTTTGCAAATGTGAAACAAAGCTTTGCCGCGTCAGCGTAGTAGTCTGTATAGACTGCAGAACACTATAGGACTGTTGAGCTGCAGCAGCCGCTTTGTCTCTGTCAAAGCTCTGTCTTTCTATGGAAAATACTGTACAACTGCACTTTCTCAAAGGGCTACAATAAGAGTTGCAACATCTGCCTTTATTTGTGCGAATGCCAGAAACCTACACGCAGACTGTGAGGATAGGCAGCGCAGCAAAAATAAAAAAGAATTCTTGTTTTCGACAGGTATTAGACACATATATAGATCATTATAAGGATTTTTTATTTTGAAGATGTACAATATATTGATATGTAGATACTTTATTGATCCTGGGGGAAATGTTACAAAGCAAATGGACTGCCTGTCCAGAGAGTGTTGTACTCCAGACTCATTGTTGCATGGATTTGTTCAAATAAGCACACAAGGCACATTGGTTATTTGAAAATCAAGTTTTTAATTTGAATTGCACATGGGTAAAGTTTACATGACAGTCCTCATCCTCCTGAATGAGCCAACCATGGGGTTGTGGCAGCCCCAGTCACCACAGGCCCTGTACTCTCCGGGGCGCAGGAAATACTGGCGTCCCCTGTAGTTAGGGTGCTCATAGAAGATCCAGAAGCCCTCCATGATGTTGCAGGAGTAAATGTCACGGTAGCGGAAGCGCTCGTACAAGTTGGGGCAGTCCTCCATGAACTCCATTGTGTGTCCCATCATGTCAGGCCTGTTGAAGATCCTCATCTTGTAGGATCCTCTATACTGTGTGTGAAAGAAATCAGAACATGATTATTATGCTATTTTGGTAGGCGTGCACCCTAGAGAGCATTTTGGTAGAGCCCTGAGCTGATATCTTTAAATTCAAGTGAGTACTTTTAGTACTTCTTTAAGTAAGCAACTACAGATGAGAATGAGCAACAACTCTTTCGGAGAAATGACGGAATACCATTTTTTTTCCCTCCCTAAACTGCCAGAAACACTCAACGTGACTTAACAGAATTAGAATGAAGGCACCACGTCCTATGGGGGGTGTATCATATTCCTTTTAAAGGCTGACTGGGTCTCCTTGTGGGCCTTGCAACAGAGACTTTCATGCTACGACCTGCCTGAGTATCTGTTAATGACATCAAGAGGCCATTGATTGACATGCATCTCTAAAGCGGCATTTGATGTACAAGGTGAATGGCGTGGGTTGGGGGGGGGACTACCAATCCTATCTGTCTGTTTGATTGACTTACAGGGGGGTACATCTGGCAGGAGCGGACACAGTTGTTGAAGCCCATCCAGCAGTGGTAGTCAGGGTACTCGCCGGGGCCAATGATGTACTGGTAACCCATGTAGTGAGGCTTCTCATAGGCCACCCAGTGACCGCCGCTGACACGGATGGAGTTGCAGCAGTTGAAGTGCTTGAAGGTGTCCATGCATTCACTGCTGCACTCCCAGTGGCGGCCCTGGAAGTTGCGGCCTTCGTAAAAAATTATCTTGAAAAAGGAGAGAGAAGCATACAAGTTAATGTTAGGTATATAAATGCACTAGCTGCAATACTCATGAATGGCCTGTAGGGGACACTGCTCTCCCTTGAACAAACTCAATTACTTTTGCATGAGTCCTTCCTGTGTACAAGCCTCCACTGTCTGCTGAACACTTGTATATTATTTTCAGAGCTTGACAGGTGAAAATCAAGGCAATTGAAAACTATTGTTTCAGCTGACTTTTATTTAAAGAACTCATTGTATGCTGGTCCAATCTGAAAACACTGTCAACTCTGTTCTTACCGTCATACAATTACAATGAGTAACCTGTCATATTTGGATACCATATAATTGCTGATGTCCACAGACGCTTCTCTTTCAAACACCTATAACTGTGTTTTTCCCTTCAACAATAACTTCTCACGAGTTTTAATCTAATATTTTTACTCGATTGAGTACTTTTTGAGTACCTCTCTTCGCCCTCTGCTGCATTTTCTTTCCCTGTTACAATATTTGACACATGTTCCCAAATCCTGCACTTTTCCTCTCTGTCAAAGCTGTTGCCATATTGCATGTGAGCTCATACCTTTCCCATGGCTGTAGGGCTGTGGATGTGTACCATAGACCTATACACACTTACAGGTCCTTTTATACTATCCCACTGACTATGAGGCCTCTGACACGTCAGGGACTACTACTCTTTACCTTTTCAGATGCCAACTACTGTTCCCTTTGTCTGTCAGCCCACGGCTACCTTATCTCCTGTCTGCTAGAGTTTACCTATAGAATTGTCAACCCCCCCTCCCTCCCCCCCCTCAAAAAAAAAACCGAGCACCACACAAGTGCTATTCTGTGTTTGTATGACCCTTGTTCCGCCATGACCTTGTGATGCAGCCTTTTGAAATATCACACAAAGGCCCTTTAGGTATGTGGCCCCCCAACAACAAAGCTTTAAAAGTGTACAGTGGATTAGGGTTACTTTTGGGGGGGCATTCTCTAAACTAATACTTAACCATGTCAGGATTTTCATTTCATATCTTGCTTGCGTGAACAATTGTAACATAGTTTGGAATGGTGCGTTCCCTAAGTGGGTACAGGTCACAATGTAATTGTTATTCAATTCCTGTTAAAGGAAAAGGGTGTTGATACTGTGGACTGAGTCAAGCTTTTGTGTTGATGTAATCTACAGTGATATGTTGTCTCTTTTTGCTTCCATAGCCTGCAGTTGTACTGTGATGCCAGACGAGACTGGTCTGTTTGCAGATGTACAGATGGAACTGCTCAGTGTGTGTGTTTGTGTAATATAAAAGGAGGGGTTTGGGGCATCTGTGTGTTTGAGTCTTTGTATAAAATGATAGATGTTTGGACTTGGAGTCTTTGGCTTGCAAGCATAGCCCAGAGCTGAAGGGGAAAAGGCCAGAAAGAGTTGCCGCCATGTATTGTGTTCCCAAAGCCCAGCTGATGCCAGAAAGGTCAGTCTCATCCTTTAGCCTTTCATCGGGATAAAGGGCTCCTGCCCCCTCTCCACTTTGTGTGCTTTTTGCAGCTTCAACTGTGTAAAAAAGGCAAATGGTTTCAGAAAACACAATAGCCATTATGTTCCTGGGCAAAAACACTGCTCTTGTGGTAGCACATCCACAGCCATATGACACTGTTTCAGTGTTAAGGAACAGCGTTGATAAGCTTTTGCTCCTTTGATCATTCATTGACTTGAAACTCTCATAGGCTTCAATAGCTTTCATGTTTGAAGCTGCACTCTTTTCCTATGACATAAATAGATCATTGATATCCTTTCATCACAGTGTGCAGCGTAATTGTGGCAGATTATCAGATGGGATGTTGTTTTGTTTTTGTGAGTTTCTTGAGCAAATATTTAGTCCGGAGGAAAGGTTTTATCAGAACATATAAGAAACAAATGTTTAGATTTTCCTCATATGTTCATTCATAGATTAATCATTTCTTTCATCATGCCTATTAAATGTGAAATATTTGTACTGGGTCTTGATGCAAGAGGGCAGCAGAGTGACAGGGAAATCATAATCTTGCCGGTGTTCAAGCTTTGCATGATACAATGGCACAAGTTCACTTTTCTGACTCTATCAGCTTGAAAGTGTGCTGCTCAGTCTGACCTCTGACCTTTGTATTCAGAGAAGCATGTAACAGAGTTGCAATACAATGTCTAAACCGGGACAAAAAACTACCTCTAACGTCATTGTCATTGTTCTCGTTTTCATCACCGAGGAACATCAGCTAACCCTAACTCATTAGTTGGGACCTTGGCTCTCTCCACGTCTCTGTGGCTTCCAGAGGGGAACCTTGTTTCACAGGCTCTCAAATGATCATCTTTAGCTGTGCTACAAGACATCTCCTCCCCACCCTGAAGGGAAAGTAACATCACAGAGGCCCTTGCCTGCTTTCTCAGTTCCCCCCGGAGGAGAATAAAGCTACCCGCTGTGGAGCATTCCACTCTTCATCTCAGAATGATGGAAGAAAAGGAAAGGAGAAGGGAACAGAGTGGGGGGCTAGATTTACAGCTCCATTGTGTCCGAGGATCTCATTGTGCAATCTGTGTAATCGCGCGGGAGATGACGACACTATTAGCCCGCAGAATGACTGTCAGTTGGGGACCTCTGTGATTGATGTGCACCCCACAGAGATGGGAGAAACTTTGACAGATAGCAGCCCCAGCACTAGTTAACTTGCAACCTTTTTCATCTATTTGGCTTCCAAAAGAAAAAGCCATTCGTGTAGCTGATACCTAATTAGAATGTGAATGTGCAATTCACTCAGTAAAACACATTTCAGGTCAGAGGAGACTTCTTTCAATTCAAAACAAATCATATTCCCTTATTCCAAAACCATGGTCTCTCTGACCCTGCTATATACAATAAGTCTCACCCCTAAAATGTTGTAGGCAGAGATAGGAGAGCAGTCGTGCTTGCAGTGCTTCCAATGTGCTCTTTTACTGAACAGTCATTACAAAAACACTGTGGTACTGAGGTGTAAACAAGGGGTCTATGTGAGTTTTGCTCCTGAGAACTGGCTAATCTGGTGCTGAAAATGTGGTATGATCGGAAAGCGCTCGCCAAAAAGCCTCCCACGTCGGGAGTAGAATGAGGACCTCTCTTTTGCTGAGAGATCATCCTCTCCATTCTTTCTGTCAGAAAATCTCCAGGCATCCTCTCTCTCTTGTCACTGCCAGCGCACAGGCTCTATCGGGATTGCCAGACGCAGGAGCCACTATGAGCCTGTGCCAGGGCCAGGATTTACCGCGATGCGTCTGATGTGCTCCATCTTTTTGCTGGGGGATAATTAAAAGAGGAAATGGTGTTGGAAGAACAGAGTGGGAAAGCAGGAGGAGGGGGCTTGGACCGAGCAAATGGATGCAGCTGTCAATTATGTCGAGTTGTTGATATGTTGTTTGTGTTGCCTTCTTTGAGATTTTGTGTCGAGCTGTTTCCCCATCAGGATTTAGTTTTAAAGTTTGTGGTAAATCTCCACTCCGTACTTGTAATAAAAAAAGAAGACATTTAGGCTAATTAAGAACAACTCTCAGCAATGAAATCACCAGAACAGATTTTCTCTTAGTTTGAATTCTGATGACCTGCAGGTGATCATTTAAGTACAACTGTGAAAGAAACATTGTTTACCATTTTCCTCACGTCAATACAAGCTGTCTTTCAGGAATTTGGACGGATGAAATTGCTCAAGCATCTTCCCTTATTTGACTTAATGGATTTGAGATGCTCCACCACACAGCATGACCCAAACTCTGGGAAAAGCAGGACAACTCCTTCGTCTCTCGGCAGACGCACCGGGGGGAGTGATGGCTTTTAGTTTGCTCTCACTCCTCATATCCACACTCTGTTTTGACGTGGCGTGTCTCCCATGCCCCAAAGCTTTAAAGGTTTAAAGAGCAACTTTTCACCCTGTAATCCAGGTGCCTTTCAAACAAGTCACGCTGTTTACTGACACATGACAAAAAAGTTCAACCCCCTCTCATCTCTGTGCTTACAAGACTGTAACTCTCCTCAGAGCCTGGTAGTCATTCCTCCTGAGCGCCCTGAACAAACAGAGCCTCAGTGAGAAGCGGCCCCATGCCTTTCACCACGCACTAAATTTGTAATCAGATGCGATGCTGTTGTTCACTTCTTCAAATTTGTCATCAAAGCAAATGTGTTCTGACAACAGCTAGTGACAAGTGCACCAGAGGAGAGGCAGCAAATCAGCTCTTTCACACCGCATATCAATTATTGATCATGTTGCCCCCGCTCCCTCCTACGCCCCCGCTACCCCAGCTAGTAGACACCTTGTGATAATGAAATACATCAATTTAAAAAATAAATAATAAACCGGGGTCGGCTCCATTGTTGCAAAGCCTTAAGAGCTTGATTGACTGCCTGCACATTTTCCTCGTTGGCAGTCAGGCAGATCAAAGGAGGGTTCCTCTTATTGCCCAAGGCCACTTGCAATTTATTTAGAGGAGCAGTGCTGCTGTCCCAGCAGGTAACATTATTGGGCAGAGACACTCAGGATAATCATAGCTTTGAGGTACCTCTCAAATCCCACCTCTGCTGGCTCTATCATGCATGCGCAAAAATTACACGCATATGATTTGCAAAAACCCTTCCTTATTATATTAAATTAAGCAGTAGATAAGACTACATTGATGTCCTCACATGGAACACCCAGCTGCTCAAAGTCAGCGGCCATAGCTGCCCTAAATATGTTATATATGCGTTATATTGGTTTTGGCTAAATATGTCAAGATTTATTAAATTGGAGCTTCTTTTTTTTACTTTATAATGAATTGCTATTTGATTTTTATGCTATATTTTATAATTTATTTATCTAATAAAATAAATAACTCTGATATTTAGATAAAATGTAAGCATTTTTATCTAACAATGTAAACTATTGATGTTCCATGATGTTCCACAACAACAAAATGATGTGCAATAAATATGATCGATTGAAGGAATTAATCGTTACACGTGGAAAGCAAAAAAAGTGTGATGTTATCCAGTTATGTGAAAGAACGAGTCACATTTTATGCCAAAGGTTTTGTTTGTAGTGCATGGCACCTTAATAATGTTACTTGGATTTCCAGTTGTTCAAAGGCCTTTCCTGTGCACCACATTAATAATACAAAACAGAGAGCATAATAACGCGGTGCTTTATTTTTTTTGTCCAGACACACTCGTTTGCTTACGAGCACACATAATGACATAACGCACATAATAAAAGTTTTAGATCACATTCACATAAGACCCAGTTAAAGCAAACTTGCTCTATTTGCCATATATATATATATTTCTATATCACTTTTTAACATCTTGTCTACCAGAAACATTTATTTAAATTATAAAAAATCCATAAGAGATTGAGTTTCATCAGATTATTATTGTCAGCCTAAAACATTAAACTATACAAAGAAAGTATTTTAGTTGTTTTTTATGTGTGTTCTAGCTGCTAGGTTCTTAAGAATAAAGAAATATGATTTAGAAAAATGTCGCATTGATATAGACTTATTCTATCCCTTCTTGATCGGGCTGAATTTAAAATAAAAGCTTCATTTATGTATTTTAGTATCTTATTATAAAGCAATTTGACGGGACTCAACAGATAAGACATGCTTGTAATATTATTTTAAATCTGATTTTCAGCTTTGTTAGAAGAACATCTCGTTTAAAATAGTAACTTAAAAATACAAAATGAATTCACCCTCATATTTTTACATATGGTATAATTATTTAAGTAATATCCTTGATGTTGACAAATGTTAGTTTTTATACAAATCTAAAATATGTATAAATATATATAGTTAAGCCATGAACAATAACTATATAATGTATTAACATATCAGTGGACTTCTGGCTCTTTTGAACTGCAGAAATGCACATAGAAGAATTTGCAGTCATAGAGTAGATGTTTCATTTTAATGTTTTTCATTGTTTGAAATGTCACAAATCTTTTATAAGAATGAATTATTGTTCTCTGAAATGTGTTACTTTTCCACTCTTATCTATATCCTCCAGGATTTGTAAGCAAATAGCCACCTTTATGTTCAAAGAAAACTCATTTAAAATAACAGTTTTATGACATTTGTTTGGTCAAAACATATTGTCTTTTTAATACTTCTAGAACATTTCAACCGCACTCAGCTTGTCCTCACAGTTGAACAGTTTCAGTAGATATCACAAGTCATTTTCCAGTTTTTCCAAGCACTAGAGGGCACTAGAAGCCAAAGCATTGGCTGTCTGCAGGATGGCTGTTTAAAGTTCTTTATACCACAGCCATAACTCTGAGCAGCTTGTGTGTGTTTGTTTGCTTGCATGTATACATTTGTAACATTTGCGACACACATATATATATATAGACACGAGTTAGACAATGGCACAAATTCATGTTGTGCGTGTGTGTGTGTGTGTGTGTGTGTGTGTGGTTGTGGGGGTCAGTGTGTGTGTGTATGGGTGTTGGTGTGTGTGTGTTCGTGCCATGGCTCCTGTCTGTACTGAAGCCTATCAGTGCTCAGACATAGTTTTATCGAGGGAGAAGTTAAAAAAAAAAAGAAGAAAGAAAAATCACTAACAGGCTGGCATGACCTGTGTCCCAGCACACATGCTGCGTGTCCACTTGCTCGTAGAAGCTGAACACTGTTTGCTGAACACACACACACACACACACACACACACACACACACACACACGCACACACACACACACACACACACACACACACACACACACACACACACGCACACACACACACACACACACTATAGTGTAAGAGTTGATTTTAGAATTCTAGTTTCAAACAAACTTGGACAAGACACACACATACACACACACACACACACGCACACACACACACACGCACTCACGCACACACACACGCACACGCACACACAGCATGGTCAAACAGAGTCTCAGACAGACAATGAGCTGTTAGCTTTGTAGCAGTTTCAAGCCAGTGTGTGTTTTTGAACTGCAGATGTGGATGCTGACTGAAGGATCAGTGCACAAACTGCAGGACTGCAGAGATGGCAGTTCTCCCATAGGGTCTGGCACAGCTCGGGCCTTTTTGTTGTACCCCATTTAGCCATGTTGAAGAATTGGTGGTGGTCTGCGTCTGTGTGTTGTACCGGGTGATCATTTGAAAGTACATCCTCGAGCCTGTGTGTGCACATTGTACGCCATATGCCACTCGTTTGCTTGTAGGCAAACGTTTGCGGATACACAGTGTTTTCAAAAACAAATCCATCCTGGTGCATTCAGGACGGCAGAATTTAAATTGAGTTGTCCATTTGCCTGTTGGTATTGGAAGCTACAGATCTTAGATTTATGAATTCTACAGAAAAGGCTTATCTCAGTGGCAAGCGCTGGTTTCCATTTCTACTGGGAATTAATTGCACAGGCACGAAGCGAAGGTATGCGAGATGGAATCAAGAATGTTATTAGCATTCGTGCACAGTTGTTTTGTGTCGAAAGATAGGGTAGTGAGATGCAAAAGAGGCTTGACTTGATCTGAGTGAGGCCTCGGAGGAGCAGGAGAGAGGCGCTGCTGTCCCTGGACTGCGGCGAGAACGGGCCCTCAGCTGTGTCCCTGGAAGACCGAAAGCTCCACTCAGGGGACTTTCAACCAAATTAAAAAACAATGATACACCAAGGGAGAATCTAATGCCAATTCCCATCATCAAGACCCACATTCTTCACTGTTTTGCTTTTAACTTTAGTTTTTTTTTTCTTCTTTCCCTCTCTGTCTCTGACTCTCTCTCTCTCTTTTCCCTCCGCACTGTTGTTTTCTAGTTTGTTTTCCACCCGTACTCCTCTGGCTGTCGCCGAGCGCTACAGCCACTTTCAAAGGCTCTGCTGTCACGCGCCGCCTTTGAGTCCCGTTTGAAATTTTAACGTACATGTTGTCAGGGTGCCGTCAGGAGTGATTGACAGGTCCGTCCCAGAGCAACACCGGGCTTGGCAGGCTGGCTGTCTTTTGTCAGAGGCAGCCGAGGAGAAGCAACAAAGGGAAGGAGCAGAGGAGGAAAAAACATACATAAATAAAACAAAACTGCTCTTACCCATTTCTCAATAAAGACCAAATTAGATTAATCTTAAGGCAGAGCAAGGCAGGCAGGCAGTTGTGGAAAAAGACTTGATATTTTCTCTGGCTTTGTTCCCTGCCATTGATGGTGCACTGCTTAGACACCCTCTCAACAGGACACCAAAGGCGGCACAGCAAGAGTTGTATAAAGAGCCAGCTGTACATATTAATGTTCATTATCACCTTCCTTCAATGCAGAGAAACTCCAAAGTACAGAGTTTGTCCTGGCCTCACCTTCGTTTGAAAACGCAGATGTGATGTTTGTGGCCTTGTCAGCCGCTGTGTTTTAAATAAAGACTGGTGACCACTTTGAATCTGGCTGCAGGATACAAAACAATCCATTTACCTCAAAAGGATGACTCCAGTTGTCAGCATTAAAGGTGGATTTGGAAGGAATCTTTTTTTTTTCTTGCCTGAAAATTAAAATAATGTATATATGTGAGATTTTGGATAGTGTGTTTTTGATCAATACTGAAGAGTCGACAATGCCAGGTTCAGAGATATCTGGCTGTGAAAACTCTTTCCAGCACCCCTGGTGTGATTTAACCACTCGTAGTGGAGCGTGTGACAACACAAAACTCCATCCTCTACCTCACCTCTATCCCCATCGCACATTTTGTTCTGAAGCGCAAAAAATACACGACGAAAGAAAGAGCAAGTATTATTTTTTATTGTGATTTATTTCTTCGATATATACTTCTATTGGACCTCTTCAGTAATGAGCTTATTCACTCTACTGTGACTACTTCATGTTGCTATTATTTCCCTCAGTTGCAGGTCACCTTAAGCTTTGCCAGAGATGTTGTAATTTCCTATTTGGAGATGATAAAAGTCATTGATTACTCTCTCTTTGTCTCTTTAGACAATCCAAGAGCAAAAGTGCAAGATAAAAATATTCAGTGTAACACAGAGTCTTTGAGATTCGTATCAACTGTCAGCGTTGGGTTTGCAGGGCAGTGTAGCTGGGCTCGAGGCCCACAGTAGCGAGCACCCAGTCTGCTAAAGTGTCTTTGAGCAAGACACTGAATCCTTGCCAGCTCCAGCCTGATCTCTGACCTCCCCGCGCAGCGAGCAGGAAGCGCAGAGACATTCTCCGAATAAAATCAAAAATAATGAGAATAGAAATGTAGGCTCATGTGAAAGTTGTGCAGAAGTTTGTTTGAACGATGCAATAGAGCAGTAATGAATTGAATTGATTCAGTGGTGTACATGAAAATGAGGGCATTAACAAGTCTCACCGCTTTGAAAATCAAGGACATTGTCGTCCCAATCTCCCTTTTTGTACAAGTAGCGCTCGGTGCGAAGGGAGTTGAACATCAGCCATAGGAACTGGAACAGCAGAATACAACTGCACAGCCAATGTTGAGCAAGCTCTTCCTGTCAGTAGCGGGTGTATGACACGAAGTCTGCGCAGACCAAATTGAGATGTAAACATGATGCAGAAGAGTGATGGGTGCTGCACAAAGACCTTGAAGCAATTGTAGATCAAAAAGTGACCATGAATTGAAGGAAAAGCCCGTTTACACTGAGCTCTGCAAGGCTTTCTTACAATGAAATGTCTTGATTTTTGAGTTCCTGCTACTTCCTGTTATTATATAGGAAAACTCCTTTTTTATTTTTTTTAAAGGTAACATGTAAGTGTTGGAGTTTGTTCTCATGGCTCTTGTGTTGCATCCCGCCAAGGAAATATTTCCCTGGAATTAGGTATTTTTATAGATCCATCTATTTCAGCTGTAGACAACTCGTGTAAACAACTACAGATTTGAATCAGAGGGGAAAGTGTAAGCCTTGTAAAGAGCAAGGGTTTTGCTTGTGTGGAGTACCGCACATGACGGGATGAGTGACTTCTACTCACTTGCCGAAAGGTTAGGCTTTTCCTTCTGCCGGTATCTTTTTTTAAAAGAAAACATATCTGCTGTTTGATAACTGCTTGACATTTGACAGTCTTTTCAGACCAATCAGACTAGTTTTCTTTAGTTTTTTATGTTGGCCGTCTAGAGGAGCAGCAACAAGGAAAAAACATACAGTATTGTCACTTTCCTCAAGCCTTTCAAAGGCAGTCTTTCTCAACAGCGATCAACATCAGATACCACAAGTGTTTTTTTTCCCTTCATTTGTGTTTATTTTCCTCTCTTTTTGGCCTAACCCAGTCTACTGAGACCTCATCTCTACCATCAGAGCTGAACTCAAGAAAAATCACTTTCCAGTGTCAAAAGTGTCAACCACCTAACCTTACTGCAGCGCCGCCACATCGAGAACCTTCTCCTCTGCACTTCTCTGCACTTCTTAGAATCAGCTCAGCTGGCTGCACTGAAGCACTCTGTTTTTTCCCTTTGGGGCATTGTCGCTATATCTTTCTTTATAGTTTCAGAATGTGTTCTACTGTAAATTATCAACTGTATGTTATCTTGGAGGAAAAGCGAAGAGCTAGAGGGAAGCAACAAAGCCACCAGTCTCTCTGGTTACATAATTCATGTCAGCCATATTCAAATAAAATTTATCACATTGTCAATCATCGAGAAGCAAACCGCGTGTGTGTGTGTGTGTGTGTGTGTGTGTGTGTGTGTGTTTGTATGTGTGTGTGTGCACGCACGCAAGAGTACTGATAACTCTGAAGTGATAAATTAATAACGTTGTACCATGGGAGCATGTGAATGAGCATGTTTAGTCATTCTGTTTGACAACAGAAGGAAACGGCCTATTCCGTGGGGTAGAAATCAAATTTCACACTTTTCATAGATATTGTTCCCTCCTCCAAATGTTTAAAATATGGAGTCTTGCTCTGGCATGAAAGTGGCTCAAACAGCACTTTGCACAGAAGTAACTTTTGTTTGGCCGTGAACCGTGAGAACGTTCTCTCAAGGAGAAAAACAGTATGTGGTCTGAATGTCCTTGTTTTTTAGATGGAATTGTTTATTGAGGGAAACACTCAGTTCATGACTTCTGAATAAACTGGAGAACCTTGAAAGGTAGCGCCATATGCTTGTTTATATTTTTCTTTGCGATCATCTTTTCTGGACATTTCAAGGATACTGTTGACGTTTTTAACAAAAAGAAAAAAAAATCTCACAGCACGTGGTGGTCCTATAGTAGCAGAGTTCAGATTTCTTTTAAAAACTATATTGAAATAGTACGCGTATACGAAAAGGAAATAAAGCAGTGTGATGTATTTAACACGCTAACAATGACTCACACTTGTCCTCAAAAACCAGCAGCATACTGTAACTACCGTCCCACACCTGCTCTCCACTAAAGTAAGCTGTGCGTCTTTATGATCTGTCTATAGAGGAAGATCTCCCCGAATGCATAGGCTTGAACATGTGAGGAGTGACTGAATGGATGATTAAAAAAGACTGAGAGACACACAGACTTCTCCACTGATTTCAGCTCTGAAGTCAGCCAGCCAGGTGTCGAGTGTTTGGGAGATATCGTTTGAAAAACTTGTGAGAGACGGAGAGAGGGAGTGACTGATTGAGACTCTTGAGCGAATATGAGCAATGAACAATGTGCCACAGATAAACAAGCCCTCACATCTCCAACTGGAAGTCTAAAATGTTGAACGTTTGAAACTCTTTTTTAAAAATAAAACGAGCCTCCCTCTCATCGGCATGGAAAGCATGTGCTTTCAGCATGTGTATCAGCACAGACAGCCTACCACCATATGCACCTTCTACCTACTCCATTCTGTCCTGCTTTGCCGAAGCGTACTGATAGAAGCTGCTGCTGGTGTCTAAACGGAGGTATGCCAAACAACTCATTCTCTTTTTCCCTTTCGTTTCCTTTTGTGTCGGGCCAATCTGACCCCTGTCTTGCACCAGGTGTGCATTTCCTTGATCCCGCTCTCCTTCAACCCTCCCCTTCATATTTACACCCCTGCCGCCCGCAATGAATGATTCACTTGGAGAGGCTCCCTTCCTCCATCAGAAAGCTTTGCAACTATACACTACAGCCCAGCCTCCATTTCTCTGATCTCGCTATGTTGTGTAACGCTTGAAAAACCCTTGCGTTCTCGTACTTGTTTCTTTTTTTTCTCCTCCACGCTCTCTCTCTTGCTCTTTCTCTGAGTTACATTCAGTATTGACTGTTTATGCTTTTTAATGTTGTGGAGAGGGCCCGGGGCTTGCGGATGGGGGAAAAGCGCTCTTCTTGACACACTTACGCCCCCGTAGTGAACTCTAGCTCCCAGCACTCTAGCAAGTACACAGGCCTTCTTCTTTTTCCTCTCCCTCCCTCCTCTGTCTCTTTCGCTCCCTCTTTCTTTCTACAACTGGGAGCTCTTCTGAACATCAGCACCCCGTGTTGCTCCACTCCAAAGATCACCTTATGGAAGATTAAGATGCTCAAATGCTGAAGCAAAATATTTACACAATAACCCCCCTTTTTGCATCAAAGTGGAGGCAGTGGAGTTGAGTGGAGTGATCTCAGGGGGGAGTTAGAGGGCGCTAGAGAGTGCAACAGTCACCTCTGAGCAGAGAAGGCCTCGGTCAAACCTGACAGGGAACAAAAGTGATCTCTCCATCTTTAGGTCCTCCATGTGTCTTCCATCTGTCAGCCCACCTTCAGATCCCCTTTTGACTCATACTCTCTTTCACACACTTACTTTGCCGATCGATGTGCTGAAATCTCTCCAGCCCAGTTGTGATGAGGAACGACTACCGCAGATGATGCTTAATATGAACATGCAGACTTTAATAGTTATTTGTCTGCCGGTATATTTAACTCGCTTTTCTTCTTATCTGGCTGCCAGAATATATTTCTTCCTTAGTCAAGCAGCTTCATATTGAGTGGGTATTCTCAGTAGAACAGTGTAGAAATAAATTGCAGCATACGTATACAATGAAGCCAGATCAGGGAACCATGTGTTGACTGCTGTAGGCAGCGTGGGTCAGACAAGTGTCTTGGATAAGTCTCTGGACTCCATCTGCACAGCTAGGCAGCAAACAGGATCTCAATTCAACGCAAAGTGTCGTCGTATGCCTGCAGCTAATACAGAGCGACAGCTAGCTGCTCGCTGAAAGGCCGGAGTCTGCTCTTTGTGTCGGCACCGATACTTGTGATGGCCATCTTAACCGTCTTCAGTGAGTGTGGGCAGCCCATGTATTATCGCTGGGTATTCTTGT
The DNA here is from genome assembly GCF_900634415.1 of Cottoperca gobio. Lineage (NCBI taxonomy): Eukaryota > Metazoa > Chordata > Actinopteri > Perciformes > Bovichtidae > Cottoperca > Cottoperca gobio. The sequence continues at coordinate 12,367,686 of NC_041373.1, read as the reverse complement.
GCGTCCCTGCTGCTTTGATATCCGGTGATTGACTCCTCACTGGCATTTTCAAGAAAAGAAAAAGGAAACTTCAAGTCCCGTTCATCTTTCAAGTCCCGCTCATCTGCTTAAAGAGCATTTCATGGTCAAAAATTGCGTTCAGGCGCCTCTTGTTCTAGAGGCAGCCACTAATAGAGTCGGTTTGAAGGCTGTTTGGAGTGTGTTTAATGAACACTGGTACACAGTCAGATCCATCAGCGCTGGCTCTTTGGCGGTGACAACCAGATCCTGTAATGTCGATGTTTGGAGATAATGCTACAAATTAAACAAGCGCGTCTGTCCCATTGTGCCCACAAGGGAATATACGTTACAGTTCAGGAAACAATGAAATACAACTCCATCTCAACATGTGACCAGATAGATAGCTATGATAAGAAACACTAAATGGGATTCTAATGTGAAAAAAAGCCGGGGTCTGTTTCTACTCCTTAATCACAGAGCCCGGTGACAGACCAAAGAAGATGCTTTCACCGTCAGACAAAGGAGGAAAGAGGCTGAATCTGTGGTGGCTAGCGGAGGTGGGGGGGTGGGGGGACACAGACCCCCCCCAGCCCTCTCCATCCCCTGCACCCCTCCCTTTTCAACTAAAGGAAGACATCATTATGAGTAAATGACATGAGGCGGTTGGTTCTGTTCCACTCCTGGCCCCCCAAGGACTCTTTTGCCCCACTGTGTAGCCTGTTCCCATCCAGCTTTGCTGCTGGCCACAGGCCTTCAGAAGCCCAGGCTCGGGCTGCAACTCAAAGAGATGGACGCTCGCACATTATTGATTGGACACTCGATAAAAGGTCATGGGGGCCCTCCTCTGCTGTGGGGTCCCGCGCTGCCAGTAAGCCCCTCTCCATCCAGCCACACACACATGCAAACACACACACAGCGCTGTCCCCTGCATCAGCCACCTGGGGGATAAGCAGAGCTTTCAAACAAGGCTAATCATTCTCCTTTCGCTTTTTCTCACACACACACACAGACACACACACACACACACACACACACACACACACACACACACACACACACACACAACAGCTCCTGAGTGGCTGACAAATGTCAGAATGGCTTGTATGGGATTTTTAAGAAAATTATTTATTAATTGAACTGGTTAATTAGGTCCCTGAGGCTTGCACGCTAATTGAGAGCCACAGAGCTGGCGAAGCAAGAAAGCCAAAACAAAAGCGATGGCTCAAACAAATAGACAAGCGCTTGAGAACTGCTAACACACTCAACACACACACACACACACAAACACATACACACAGTCACCCATAAATTAACGGAAAAATAAACAACTGTTTACATTTTTTTTTTCTTCTTCTTGGGCTTCCCCTTTTCCTCGCATAATTTTGTGACCTGCCAAATGTTCTCCTCTTCTTGATGTTCCAGCAATGGAGAGAGACACGCAGCCACTGAAATCTGCCACATTGCACAAAGCATCTGTCTCCACACAGCGCCCTGCATTCATTAAGTTTGCACCAATTAGCAGACATAGCTCATAGCACAAACATCCATTTGTGCCTCCTACTTTGAAAAATCTTCCTAAAGTGAATGTGTCCCTCAATATGCCCTTGTGTCACCCAACTTTATCTTCACAAAGTCTCTGTTTCTTGCATAATTAGAGAAGAAATCCATTTCTTCTCCTATCTTCTTTCAGGCGGTGTCTTTGTCCCTTTTTATATCGCGCTCGAGTGCACCTTGAGAGCGTGTGTGCTTTTGTCAAGAAATCACACCAAGGTTGTCTGAAAGACTTATGAGCTGGAGTCATAGGCGGAGGTTGGTTCGGGGACCAGAAGACAGAGAGAGGCATGCTGACACTTCGACAGTTACACCTGTTTCAACAATTATCCTGCTCTCTGATAAGAGCTGAACTCCTTGGATGTGTGCTTCGTCGAGTTAACTGAAAGTTTTCATTGGTTACAAAGTCTTGTGTATTCTAACTTCCATAGCATTTGAAGGCTGGGTTATTGTGAAGGAAGAAAAGAAACCTAGCTGATGCTGAACATTATAAATAGATCTATTCAACTTTTTTTGTGTTTTAATTTAAAGTGCATAGGAACATAAGGTTTTGATGTGCGGAGCAAACTTAAAAGACACAGGGAGCTTAATTGGTAACCTCACTACAGTATTGATTCTCCATGTCAAGTGATGATTTTGTGATTTCTGGTAAACACCCATGTTGACAGCGAATATCTAGGTCTGGTGGTGTTTTATAGGGCATATATTTCAAATTACTACCTGAAGTAGTAGATTTAATTAAGTACATCTTACTGTTTTAAAACCCACACAGTATATTTATTTATATATATATGTGTCCTTTTCTTTTTTTTCTTCTTTTATCCGCACATGTGTAAAGAACATTTGAGGGGATTAGCATGTTTCTGGAAGTAAAGATTTGGCAAAAGCCGCACACATTGTAATTCTAATCCTCGTAGCATGTTGAAGTTTCTACAAAAGGTCAACGTTTGATATCAGGGGTAATTTTGAAGGCCTTTAAAACAGTCCTCCTTAACATTCATAAGCATACATGACCCCAGCAGCTAGAGCACTATCACAACATGATTACCCGCTTAACACTACCGCGTTGTGAAAATTGCCCCCGCCCCCTCCCCAAGTAAACTCTGCCTCTGACCTGCATTCCCTCACTCTGGAGGGACCGCTTGTGCTCTGTCTCGGAAGGGAGATTCGGATGATGGGGCACCAGGGTCAGATGCTATTGAGCGATGCTTCAAATAAATGTATGAATAAATTACTCGATAAATCAACGGCTGGAGTGAAATCACTGGAGAAAAAGCAAAGATTTGAACTTTAGTGAATAGTAGAGAAAAAGGAGAAGAAGAAGAAGAAGAAGAACATCTGAAAGTGCTCTTTTCTCAGTTTGGAAGCTCACAGTTTAAATTCTTTAGTAAGAAAAAGCACAGTTTTGATTGATTAATGAAAATCTCCACTGAAATCACAAGACAAAGTCTGAGATTGAAGTTGAATGTGTAGTTGTAGCGGAAAAGACAAAAATCCTAAAATTGGAGTCTAGTTTTGAGTTTGATCAACGGAGAATCAATTGCCTTCGTACCGGAGCAAAACTGCAGCAGTCAAGGCTGACATTTATGACCACAAGTGACAACAACTCGTTACCACACCCTTCAGAAGACATCCCGAGTACAGCCGCCGCTCCTTCGCTTTGTAAGAAGGCAGTTGAGTTGGTTCGAGCATCTGATCAGGATGCCTTCTAGACGCCTTCCTTTGGAGGTTCTGTGGGCACATTCAACTTGCAGGAGACCCTGGGGTGGACTCAGAGCACGCTTATTATAGGATAATATATGGCATCCGATTTGGGAACGTATCAGGGTCCCCCATGAGGAGCATGGGAAACGTTGCAGGGGAGAGGGACGTCTAGACTACCTCGCTTCGCCTTCCTCTACCGGATAAGTGACGGATAACAGATGGAGGGGATGGAAGTAACACCACACATAATACAAATTCAAACTTTTTAATGACGGGTCCAATTACTTATTATTTGGCATCCCCTTTGTTACATTTTTTCAACCAGGAGACAAAATGAAAACAGGATGTAGTCACCGACTATTTTCAGTACCTGGGGGCCAACTTAAAGGCAGCAAACATATTAGAGCCAGGAAGTGTACACAGCATCGTTTTCTTTAACCTTTAGGGCTTTGAAGTCTCTGAATCTAAAGGCTGCTATGATACAGACCCAGTGCTTCGGCCAACACAGCTTGCTGCGTACGTTGATCATGGATGTACGTTGATTCATTCGTGTCCCGTGACTGTGACTGGCAGGTGCACAATGTAAAAAAAAAAAAACAAGAAGAAAAAAATCAAAAGAACTTTGCTCCTGTGAAAATGTTCACCGTGCCACGGCAGTCGTCAACGATGCTTATTGTTCACAAGCCACTGACAATGAGTCAAAGTCAAACATGGACTCCATAAAAGATGAGTTGCACTAAATTTATGTGTAAATTGAGTGTTGCCAACTCAAGCCCCATCTCCCGCCTAACCTACATTACAGTGTTGTATACAGCTGGTGTAATGTGCACGAGGAGGCCAAGATGAATGTTTTTGAAAGGAGCAAACTGCAGTGGCGAACTGCCAGGGGCAACAAGGTCCTCTCTGCTGGTCCAACAATTACCATATGGACAGCACATTTATAAGTGCGGTATTCCGTTTCGTATCATTTACAGCTGTCAGTCTTTAGATGTTTGTTGAGGGAAGTCCAGTGTAAAACATAGATCACAATCTGCCTACGTTTTATTATCTGTGGTAAATTTACTGAGAGAAAAAAAATCGAAATCATGCCAATAACTTTATTAAATTGTTAAAACAAATGTGTTTTTTTTATTTTTATATAGACTGTCATGAAATCAATTTAGATTCAGTGAGTTCTTATTTCAACATTTCATACATCAGCACATTTACTCACTTGGGTATTTACAGTAAAAAGGCAGCATCAGAGATAATATAAGCAAACCTGAGCTGACCTTGGTGGAGCCAGTTAGATGCCAAAATAGAGGAAGTTATGAGAGACCTGATCCTTGCTTTGTATTGTACTTCTTTCCAACGCTCCTGTAGAAGAGTCAATGTGCAGCAGAAGCTTGTCAAAATATAGCTTTCTTATAACAATATACAAATACACATTTAGCATCAGTAGCTAGCTGTACATGGTTTCAGAATAAGGACTTCAAAGTAAAATCCCTATGAAATTTAGCATAATTTGCAAAAGGAAGTTCCTGGAATAGAGCCATTACCCTGTGATCAGAAATCCTTATATGCATCTGCCATTATTTCCAATTGAAAATATGAGCAATATGTTGAAAATATGAGAATGTTTCTTTTTTATTTGTTATATATTTGTTTCTTTTCTGGACAGACACTACACCAGTCCGACTCATCTTGGAGTCTTTAACGCCGGATTGTCTTGATGTACATATGAGCAATAAGGAGAGGTTTTCAGAGTCACAGAAGTGGGATATTTAATAAAAATGTATCTCACATTAAAATGAGAATAACAATCGGTAAACATCTGTCCTGTTTTAGCATTATAGCCACAGTGACTGTCATCTGCGGCTGTGTCCATGCACAAAAGATTTAAGGGTGTGCTGTGACTGTGCTTCAGCCTGATGAAAATCCCCTCTACGCTGCAAGGCCCCGCAGTCCCGATCCCCCGCGGACTGCCACCGATCGATTGCTGGTTGTTATTGACATGACACCTGCCGAGCCGGGCTTTAAGCTATCGAAAACCGATGTGGCAGATCAAAAATAGGACGCCAGCTTTCATGTTTGTAAACAGTATCGATTTGCATAATAACCTTAAAAATTAGTTCCCCGGATTAGGCAAGGACAAACCTGTTTCAGCGTTTGTTATGATGCTTGCAGCATATGCCTAATTAGAGAAAAAAAGGCAGAGGCTGTGATCGGCTTGGAAAACAGGCTGTGATCGGCTTGACAAGTCGGTGCATCGCTGTCAACACCTTTTGGTTTGCCACTGTTAATGAAAGCCATTTTACATGAAATAATAAAATAAAAAACACACCTCTAGACTTCCTCGGCAGACAAAAGCGCTGATGCGTCACTTTTACACGGATGCAAATTATTGCTGCGTGTCACAATCATTTATTCATGAGGAGGCCTTCCATCTCGTGGCGGGTTTACCTGCGCCACGGAAGTGCTCTTTCCTCCGTCGTGCCACGCCGCTGAGAGAGATGTCAGCCTCCAGGAGTGACGAGGAGACAGATGTACTAAAGAAACAACAAAAGCACCACTCGCTCCACCAGACGGGTCCAGTTTAAAAGCACTGAATTATGTATCTTAGCACAGAATGACTTGTCAGCGTTGAATATCTCCATTTCTCGTCTCAGACAAATTGTGACCTTGTTTGCAACCAAGGAGCATTGATTAGCTGCAGATGCCTACAGATGTTCAACTAATGCCAATTACAGTGACATTTACAGAGAGGTCGTTAAATGCCAGTGCCATCAACTTCATGCTAGTGCCTTTAAATAAAGAGGATTACATTATAGTACCTGAAATTCTGTAATTCTGGTGTATTTTAATATGTTTGCACTCCAGTGCTGCAACACACAGGCATCACAACAAAAGATGCTGCGAGGCAAAGATGAAGAAGCCTTCCATTTCAACTCCCAGTTGTGGACATTTTTTGTATAATCCACTGTAACACCATTCCTGCTGCAGGAACTCCCTAGTGAAAAATGCAAAAAGATCTTTTTTTTTTTTTAAACCCACGACTTTATGGAAAAATAAAGGGCTAGTGGTGTCTGACAAGCCTTTAAATCTAGGACAGTCATCCCAAAGAGGAATGCACTTACTCATTGCAGGGACATAAAAGCAGAGTTTTAGCTGCGCTACCAGGGCGATGGAGATGGTAGGCCATTAGTTGGATGCCATTCTTATAGCCTGTGAAGACATCTACAGCACCCCACATGTTTGAAAAAATATTCCACTGGTTTATACACTAAAAACGTTAGAAGAGTCAAAGAAATTTATTCTGGACGCGCAGATTCAGAGTGTCAGAAAAGACTTCGGGGCATCAGGATATAAGGATTCATTCATTTATACAGGCGGTGTTTAGGAATTTGTTTCTTAACATTTTGTTACAGCTTTACAATTTGCTATAAATCAAAGGTTAACAACTATACATGTCTTAGCAAGATATGTACATATAGATGTAGAAATAAAGAAGGAAAGCGAGGGGGGGGGGGGGGGAAAAAGCATGAACCATAACAACATTCAACAAAAACCTCATGGCTGGATGTGGCAGATTACCTCAGCCAGAATGGTTCTCCCAGACCCACCTTAGGAAAACAATACCATATGTGCGAGCTTATTTACGAACTGCTGACACAAGGGCCTGAAAGAATTAGTATTCTGTTAGGTAAATGTTTTCCTCTGGGCTCTGTCTCTGCAACAGCTTACAGATGTTTCAGCCATGCAAAGAACGCAAGGCCTTTCCCTCCACGGCATGAATGAAAAAGCATGTTGAAGGTTTTTCCCCAGCCAAGCTCGGAGAGTGATCTACAACTTATACTCGGGTGCACTTTGCTAAGTACTACCTCCTGCACCGGCCAAGGTTTCATCTGACACAGACGCTATTTAGTGCTGCTTCCATGGACTCCAGTGAATGTTGTTCGGCACAGATTTGTCAGGCTGGCTGGTCTCCAGCGACAGATGTACTGGCAGCAGTAAAAACAGACTACACTGCACAGGAGTGTAAAAAATAATAAAAAATGTTAAATGCATTTTAAGTCTGACTTGTGATTGTTTGGTGTTTGCTGATAGAAGAAGTGTTGATTGTGAAATGGCTAAATTCTTTGCTCTTTTTTCCAGTTTCTCTCTCTCTCACACACACACACACACACACACACACACACACACACACACACACACACACACACACACACACACACACACACACACACACACACACCATTATGGAGTTATAAAAGCAAATGGAGCCAATCTTGTTTACAAGGAGTAGCGTAGGACCAGCTGACTGCAGCGGCTGCTCAGCCCTCAGCCTTGACTCCCATTTACTAGTGTAACAAACCTTCAGGGAGGGGAGGGAGGTAGGGGAAAACATTGTTATCAGCAGGCCAGATAAACCCCCTCCAGAGGTAGCACTGATAGAGAGGCAGCCCCGCCGCTGGGCAAATAGAAAGATCATATCTGGTCCTTGCACTGAGCCGGCCAATCAGCCCGGCAGAAGCACCGAGACTTTCTCGAACAGGGGAGATGTGTGGAGAGAGGAGACCAGAGCATCATCAGGGTCTGCTCCTCTTTTCAGATGGACTTTTAGAGGAGAAGCTGGATCTCAGCTGTGTTGTAGAGAAGGCTGAGAGGAGAAGGGCCTCGGCTAGAGCTGCAGGGCTCCGCTTTGGGGTGGTGCTTGTGCGGGTCGGATTGGGGTTAAAAGAGGTCGCTTCTACAGACTGAAAGGATAAAGTTCTTGAATCCCGTTCTGGTCACCAATCTCCTGCGTCAGAGCACCTTTGCAGAATGATTAATACCTGCTGTGTTGATTGCCTGGTTCCGGTAATCGACCGTATGATCAATAATAATTGCGAGTCAGCAAGATTTAATATTGATTGTTAGTATTTTTCACATCTCTTAATGTGAATAGACATCACAATGCTCCAATGCAATTATAGTTATGTTAAATTATCAGAGAGTAAATTTCGACCTTGGCCATCAACACTAATGTGACCTGCAGTAACTGATGAGATCAGTAATAACATCAATTCAACAGTGTATCATCACTCCTGCAGACCTCTGTTATAATACTTTAAGTCAAGGCAGACTTTGCAGCACTTGTGTTCGTGATATAATATGGAAAACACTTTTTGGAGCTTAAAATTTACTGCCCCTAAAAATTTACGATGTTGTCCTTGCTGTAATTGTCATTTTCCAACTTCTGACTACTCGATGGAATTTAAACTTCAGTTTTTTTATTTCTGAGCAATGGCTTTTGCGGATGTTCTTGTGTCTTTTAATTGGCTATAGCCTATTTCTTTCCTTTTTTTTGTCATACTACTCGTGTTGAAAAAGAGCGATGGGAGTTTGTGATCTTTTATGCATTTTTACCTCAAATTAAATAGACCAATAAAATATATTTTAATGTAATATGTCTTATGGGTTTTCTTTCTTTCTATCTTTCATTTTGCCTTCCCTCCTCAGATTACAGCAATTTTCCTTCTTTTTCATTTGCTCAAATCTTTCATGTATGTTTGCCAGAAAGATTGTTGGCCTTGGTCCTCATCCACTTGTGGCTTTAGCTTTCCTTTGGGGCACATACTTTGGAGCATCCGCCTAACATACCTCACTTCCCCTCTTATCCAGATTCTATGAGATGCTCTCAAGACCTGAGGTATAAATTAACTAGTTATTTCATCTCTTATTATTAGGCTTGAGAGGATATTTTGCAAGTAACATCTTTTTTTCTGATCCTTTACCTCTCTATGATTCACTTTAAAAGACCTTTTCTATCGTGTCATTCAGCTCTCACTTCTCGACACCGTTAGAGAGGGGCACTTACTGAAGTTGCGGTGATTGTACTTGAGTAAAATATTTCTGCACTCTTGCCACCTCTATTCAGCAGTTTGATATACGATAGTGGTGAGAGGCCAAGCTCTTCTATGACAAGCAGGAGGCACATTTCTAGAGGCAGAAGGAGAGCTGCAGGGTGAAGAGGCTACAGCTGTCATTGCTCATCTTAATGGCATGCTGGAGTGCACACACACACACACACACACACATGCACATCAACACGCCCGAACCCTACACACACACCTACAAATGTGGGGTAAATGAGGGATCTTTGGATGTATGCGGATGTATGCAAGTGAGGCCTCGCACACGCTTGTAGACACATAAAACTGCGCTCTTTCACACGCGCACACAAACAAAAATGTGCAGGAAATGAGGAGAGGAGGCTTTAGATGTACATATAAAAAAAGCAAGTACTCGTGTGTGTGTATGTGTGTATGTGTGTGTGTGTGTGTGTGTGTGTGTGTGTGTGTGTGTGTGTGAATGCATACTCCCGCAGACATTCAAATGGAATCACATAAAAACACACACGGCGGATTCGTACATAGATGTACACGCTCTCACAACATGAATATGTATTCCTCAACATTCAGAAGCCAGTACACAGCCATACACACGGATACTGTATAGCACGCAGACACACCTTCACACACACACACACACCAAACATTGCCTGTGACAGATGTTGGCAGGAATATTGCCAGGAAGAAAGCTCTTTCATTTCTTTTTATTCTCTCTGTATTTTGGCATGCCTATCTCTGTACACAGTGTGGCCATGTCACCGAAGCTGTTTCTTTTTCTCTTCCAGTTCCTCTGTGCACTTTCTCTTCCCCCCCCCACCCCCCCCCCCTCCTTCTATCTTATCATCATGAAATTGAAGTCATTTGTGCCAAGAGAGATTAGAAGCGAATCGGGGAAAGCGAGGGGGACATTAGCAAAGATATTTTTGTCAGTAATGAGCTAACTCTTTGTTATTCGCCAGGCTAAGGAGGTCTAATGATGACGTTTGTACCAAGAGGAAGAAACTGAGTCTCCAGAGTCCACACACAGCCCGAAAGCACAGGCTTTGGTGCAACTCTTAACTCTATTCAATTATGCAGATGAGCCCATTGGGCTAGTGTTGGCCGTCACTTTAATGATGACGTGGGTAAACAGACATAGCTTCCTTTTTCTGTCTTTAAAAGTCCCCCCACCCCCTCCCCCCTTTGCAAACCCCTTATTTCTTATTTTGCACCCGCGATAAAGTTAATTGTCTTAGTCATTAAAGAGGTATCAGCTGTCATGCCACTGACAAAGACATAAAGAGAAGGGAAGGCAGAAGGATGTGAAGAAGAGAGAGTTGAGAGAGATTTATTTTATGCCTTCCAGGCTGATGGCAAAGAATCTCCTAAGATGCAATCATGATATTTTGATGCCGGATGAGGACTGATCAACCTCTCAAGGCAAAGACTCTTTGGAGACGTTTCTCTGTTCTCCCCAGCGGCCACCGGGTGGCAGAAAAGCACAAGGAACAGGGCGCTCTTTTAAACGGCTCTGCTTCACTCACCAGCAGCGAGGCTTTTTGCCTTATGCAAACCTACCTACTACAAAAAGTGCCTCAACAGCCCTGGAAATGATTGTTAAACTTACATTCCAGAATGCAGATATGCTTCATGATCACTTGGCTGCAATTGTACAGATGCAAGTGCATTAATATGCAAGGTTTTTATTCAACTTAAAGGGCCTTTTGTGGAGAAATGAGTGCAATAATGAACTAGTCTTGTAAAACTCTAAAAGAAGTTGGGACTGAGATGATGAAGGCTTCATTTAAAGCATTTATAACGTTCAATCACATTCGGGCAAATACATAAGGTATATACTGTGTACTTATACGAGCAATGCATGAAGGTGAGAAGCAGAAAAACATGGCTTACAGGAGTAGGTAAGGAAAAGTGTGAATATAGAAAGTTGAAAGATGAAATTAGTTTTAGGAGAACAAGCTGTTTCCATTTCTACATTTTAATTAACTATTGTGAGGCTTTCATAGTTTAATTCAGGGCGATCTATTGCTCCGAATGCAATAATAATGTGTTATACTGTATATCTTTTCTGTTTAAAAATCATATTTATTTAGGTGTAGGCCAAATTAGGACATATGACAATATTTTACTTTAAAATGTATTTAAATGTATTCACAAAATGTATCGATGTATACTTTCAGACAGTATAGATTTAACTTTATTCAGCATCATATATCTGAACAACATATTGTCTGTGTGCATGTGATGTGTGTATCCAGAGCAAATTAAAGAAATTGTATAAATGTGCAGATATTTCATAATAACAAGCTCTGTCTGATGCACTGTCTTTATGGAGCGTAACTTACAGTCTAGCCTTTAGGTGGGCAGCGATCAACCAGCGAATCAAAGCGAGAACATTAGTCAGAAAACATTTCTTTCTGTCGTGTTTCTTTGTCTTTCTACTGATTGCACACTGGATGCCCTGAGCACTTGTGACTGAAGACGAATTAACTTGGGAATGATTGTCACATCAAAGTCTCTCTCTCTCTCTCTCTCTCTCTCTCTCTCTCTCTCTCTCTCTCTCTCTCCATGCTATTCATTTAAGACTCTGGGCATGGAGACCAAAGTTGTGTCCTCAAAGTGAAAACAAAAATAAAAATCTGGCTCTGGCGTTAGCTCCATATTTTTTGCTTGCTCCAATTGTCTGCCCGCTTGTGTTTTTCCGGTCTGCCCGGAGGAACTGGGGCCACTGAATACCAACTGTCACCACAATTCATCCCTTAAGGACGTCCTTTCTCAAGTAGCCAAGGATCAAGGCTGCATTTTATTTTTTGCAACAAAGGCTTTATTGTATGAAGGTATTGTCACTCAATGTGTTAGTAAGTGTTTGACACAAGGATTCTGGGTAGAATCAGCTCTTTGAAAAATGTCCTCATGTTGTACTTTGGTCTCGTGTCAGATCATGTTCTGGGAGGGCGGACGCAATGGAAGAACTGCAAACTACTTCTCTCTTTTCTTGCTCTGTTCTGTCCATTGCATTTGATACTATTCTTATTTTCGGAGATGTAACGCCATACCTGCGCCAAGATTTGCATCACACCAGTAGCCACACAACAAAACAAAACCGCATTTAGGTGACATCTTCCAAATCAGAACAACCTCCCCTCCCCAACTCCCCTTCATAAAACAACCCTCTAGGGAACAAATACTAAGTGAAAGCATGTAGGTAAGCGAGACAAACTGTGCAGGAGAGATGTGGCCATCGTGAGTGTTTATTGGACGCCATCTTCTTGTGATGTGACAGGGGGTCCGAGCCTCATCTCTACAACGAGCATCTAGGCGCTCTCAGCAGGAGGCTCGCGCTCCCCTTCTCCCCGGCGCCACTGCCAGCCGTCTCTGCCGAGGTGGTGTGCTAATAATTTAAACAGCCCAATCAAAGGCAATGCGATGTTTCACACAAGGGAGAAAAAAGGAAGGGAGGAAAGTGATTATTAGTGTTTGGGAGAGGCAGCCAGAGTGATTGAGCTGAAGGGGGACTTTGATTCTGGGGCCTCTCGTTGTTTTCCAGAATGGCATTGGGTTTAGCCGCCAGGCTTCAGGAATCTGGTGAGCTGTCAGCGCATAACGGTTAACTTTCTTTCTTTTTTTTTCGCAGGCTCAAAGCCACACACAAAGAGATTCACTCTTAACAGTTTATTGTAGTAAGCCAATACCAAGTCCATCCTTCTGAAGGGAAGAAATTAGGATTTGTCTTTTAGAATTTTGCGTTCAAATTTGATATATTTTGTTATTGTTGTTATTGTTTTTATCGTGCGCAGCTCGAGAAGAAAAGTGGAAATTTTGGGAACAGTTTGAAAGAAAAAAGTGACTTTGAAAATCACTTCTGAGGAGTAGTTAGAATAGTTAATGTTCAGTTTGGTTTGTTAGGCTACATTCAAATCACTATCTGGAATGAAAACACACACACACACACACACACACACACACACACACACACACACAGTTGAGATGAATCACCTTGGCTTGTCAAGAGGTTGGTTAATAGACATATTTGATGTCACGCAAAGCCCAATGGTGTTGAAAGGGTTTTTGTTAGTGTGTTGCTATCACCTCCTGTGCATAAAGCTCCACTTAAAACAATAAATAGCAATGAGCGCATCCGAAGCCCCTGCAGTTTAAACTATATCCCTTTGATATGGGATACCTATTACTGTTGGCTTTATCTAATGGATTGGATTCCCACACCTCATCCCTCCGGTGTTTCAAAGCACTGAAACCTTCAAATGTAATGTGTTATCAGCACATTAGCTGCTCTAGAGCCACTATCAATGGCTCATTTTTCTGCAGGGGACAATGTAACACAGTTTGAAAACGGGGAGCGACCTTTGAACCCACTAGATTCACACCATTCGCTTTGCTATTTGTCCAACTTGTTTGATACTCAAACGAATACAGACTGTTTTTTATTATTGATTGGAAGCTTACTTGCTTTTACTGAGCTGCTCATTTGAGCAATACTTGTATTGCTTTATTCTTGTATTGTTGGTTTCCTTAAACAAACCATTCCTGCATCCCTTGTAATTTTTCTTTGCTGTTGGACACTCACATTTTTTCTGTTTTTTAATGAAACTATGACCATAACTGGAGGGAAGAAAGGAACTACAAAACAGCAGTTTGACACAATAGACACAGATGTTACATGTTGCTCTCTCCAGATTCTCACATATTTGTTCAGTCGTTAAAATCCTTGACAAAGACCTACAGTGGTTGGCTTTTCTTTATGATTCACCCACTACCATAAAGGCTTTTAAATATTTCCTTCCTCGTTGTTACTTCTCATGAGTGCCTGGACGCCTTCCTGTTTATTTGGTCAGCCTGGTACAATATTAGTCACTCGAAACTATTTTAAAGCCTCAATGTGGTGCAATTGTAATTAGACATAATCATACCAACTGCCCTTTAACCAATTATCCAAACACTGGTAATATGTCACAAAAAAATGCTTATTTTTGGATGACAGCAGCATCAAGAACTCTCATCAGTGGAGTTTGCATCTCCCTAAAGAGTTTCCAGCGACTTCTACCAGAAGGCATCTGGATTAACCGAGCAGCAGTAGCTTTCTTTATTTGTGTCTCCTATCCTCCAACAGCTGTGATTGGTTACATGTTAGCTTACCTGCTAGCTGCAGTTAGCCATGTTCTGACAATAGCTCAGGGTAATTCTGGTTTTCAGGGATTTGATCCCATTAATTGTTTGCTCTGCTTTTCAAATGCATTGAGTGAACATGACGCAGCAGACTTTGGATTCAGTCTGATTCCCTAATGTGATTTCAGGGTTTAGTTTAGTAAAATAAATTATATTGTCACATCTTAATCTATTTCTTGCTAATTTTACACTACTAACTCAAATTGATTTGCTCAATGAATGAAAGGAATTTACTTCCCAAATTACTGCATTATTTGCTTTTATAATGAAAGTATTGGAGTTAAGAGCCTGTTCTCACATAAAATCCAAAGGCTACTTTATTTATACTAATATATATATATATATATATATATATATATATATATATATATATATATATATATATATATATTACTTCACCTGACTGGTTTGTAACCATGTTGCTGAGTTTAGTTAATTTAACATAACCAAAATAATGTTACGTAACTTTAACCACACATCTACATCACAAAAAAAAATATCTAAAGATAAATAAAGTGCTTTTTACAATTATGCTGCAAAGACAAGTCTTTCAGTTTTATTCTGTCAGAGTATTATACAGAAATGTGCGCTTGGTTAAATTTGGAGATGGACATTATCCAGAAACATGTTGACTTTTATTATTCTGGATTCCAGCTGTTTAAGTGTTGGGGCAATTTAAACAGTGGCAGCTGTTAATGACCATCTAACACCATGTCATCTGCTGCCCACAAAAGCATTGATTTACACAGCACACAGATATAAATTGTCCACCACCTGTTATTTTCTGCAGAGGGAGGCAGATGTTTCGTATCGTGTCTGGTTTTGTAGCGGCGTAACACAGATATGTTTTGTTGAGGTGGCAGAGCAGAGGAGTGCTCTGTTGGATCCTGTATGTATCATAGAGTACAGTTCTCTTCCCACCTCTCCTGACTTCTATATTTCCCTCTCGGTCCCTCTTTTCTAAAATAGAAGTGGTGAAAAATGGCCCTACACACTCCAAGTTTAGCACCACTCGGTACTTTTGGTTAACCTCAGTGGCCCACTGTTTCACTTTGAAATCTTCCAATTAAAATAAAGGTTCTAATTGTTAGTTTGCTCAACAATTCTTCGTATTTGTGCCTTCTTCTTCTTCTTTCACATCAGACAGGAAAATCCTCTCCTTCACGTCCATAGGTCGTCACACCTAAAATTACACGTCGTGCGTCTGAATGTATGCGTTATGTATGTTTATCCTCTCACTAGAGTTGTCATTAGGAAGAATGCAGTGCATGTGAGGTCTTGCATGATAACAGGGTTAGTTGTTGTGCTGTGTGCGACGTGCACTCTATATAGACCATGTCTGTGTGCGCTCTTCTGGGATTGTGCTTGAACGCTGCAGCAAAGCGGGCAGACATCTCCAGCAGCAGCCACCAAACAGCTCCTGAAGGGGCGGTCAGGCAGCAGCTGTTTGTTTATTTAGATCTAACTTGTAATTACGTCTGCGACAGACTGCACCACATAGAAAAGACATATTTGGCTCCGCTCACCAGCCAGTCGTCAAAGGGCGCTCGCTGTCCCTCTTGATTACAGTTGTGCACTGTAGCCGTGCCATCCCAACGGCACTGCGGAAAATAAGCCACCGGGATCTCATTTAAGAAGCAATTGTAAGTGACTCAACTGTTCTGAATGTCTTGGTATGTGTAAACATTTCACATGACAGAAGAGCACTTTTATTTCTCACGATTAAATGGGTATCTGCTAAGTGCTGCCTCTAAAAGTGGAGGTTTATAACTAAGCAAACAGGAGCGAGTGTGATTGTAGGCTCGGTCGGCAATGCTGTTTTTGTGTTCTCAAAATGGCAGAACAGTCTTGTGATGTGACAATACTTTGTCCAGGTCGAGGAGGATTTTTGCTTATGATACAAACTGTATGTAAATGTCCCTCTACAAGCACAGATGCTTGCCGTGTTCCCTCATTTGGCATTCATAAGCAGTTGTGACGACCTCATCAGTTAGACGGAGCTGACTCCAAGACGGAGACGAGACAAAACCACAGACCTCAAAATGAGGTGAGCAGGAAGACAGAGACTCAACTTCACAGGAAAGTGTGCAAACTGAGCCAAATTCTCCCTCTCTCTCTACCCCGTCTCTCTTTTCTTCCCTACCCTTTCTTCCCTCGCTAGTTTAAAGTTGTCCTGGCTTTTATTTTGAGAAATATTAATTTGGTAGAAGAGTGGTGTCGTATCTGAAACACAACACAAAGAAAGAAAAAAGAGAAAGGGAGAGTGAGAAAAAAGGGGGAAAGAGGGGAGGAAAAAAAAAAGAGGCGCAATGCGTGCACATTTCTCTCGCTTGACGTTTTGCTGAAGTTTGTACGCCACTTGAGCCCGCCGTTTCCCTCGCTAATGATACCAGCGGAGCCTCTCTGGGGAATGGCGTCCGTCGTGCGCCTGGCTTTCACATTTCCAGCACCAGGTATTTTGGGATACGCAAGCGGGGACTATGAGGCACATCATTCCAAGAGCTCATCGGGCTCTTTCTCTCTGTCTCTCTGTCTCTCTCTTGCTTCCTCTCTCCTCTCCAATCGGCTTCACTCCTCTCCTCTTTCTTGTTGTTGTTGTACTTCTGCATACGCAGACATTCTCTGTCTCACTCTAGTTCTCTCTCTTTCTTTCTTCCTACCTCCGGTCCTCTCTCTCTCTTTCTCGCTCTCTCTCTCTCTCTCTCTCTCTCTCTCTCTCTCTCTCTCTCTCTCTCTCTCTCTCTCTCTCTCTCTCTCGCTTACTTTTTGATTTGGTAAGGATGATTTCAAGTGTGGAGGGAAAAGAGATGCGTGCACAGGAGAGGGAAAAAATCTTTTTATTAACTTATTCATTGTATGTGAAATCAAGAGGTTTCTTCCTTTCTCCCATCCGCTCCCTCTCCCCCTTCTTCTTGGTTAAGGCAAATGAATGTTTAAAGAGGTAATTTACTGGGCCCTGGCAGGATCCACATTGTGTATTACACAAACAGGCGGCAACAAAAGAAAATTCTAATCTAGACAGTAACACGACTGCACAGAGGATCCTCGACGGGGGGTCCAGATGAATTATACAACAATCTGTGTTCTCTCTCGTTTAATTTAAAGGTCTGCTTTCAAGGCTATCGCTAGCTCCCACTTCAGAGGAGAGACTTGGCCCGCTAAGGTCAAGCCCATATTGACAAATATCAAGAAAGGAGCGCCCAAAACGGAGATATGAATAAATAAAAGCAAAGAGATAAGCAAACATAAAGCAATAAGAGAGAGGGGAGGCATTCAGACAAGCATACACACAACATCGGCCATGAAACATGGGGGCCTAGACGAGGTTTTCCAAGGAACTGAAAGAAACATGAAAACTAAGCATGTGAATGCATTTCTTTTGTAAATAGGAAATAATCGTTTGTTTGATGGCAGTGTTTTCACACAGACACACTCACGGGCCTGTTGGACCTTGCTCTTGAGGTTTTGTCAGCCGAGGTAGAAATAGATTGCATACATACGTTTGTTGAGAAGCTGCTTCCAAAAAATGATCCAAGGCATTTCATGAATTTTAGTTTGTTACATAACAGCTATGTGATTGTGCCAGGTACCTCATGGTGCTTTTATTTTTAACTTCCACTGATGCGTTTTCAAATAACTCTGAGTGATGTCTGAGTCTTTGAACTGAAATATTCTTAGAAGAACAGCCCCCTGCTGGACATATTTTTCCTCTCCCTTTATCCTGTCTCCTTGCCTCCGCAGTTTCAGAAAAAAAAAGAGTCAGGTGGTGACAGAATTGCCCAGCCACCCCGAGTCACCTCTTGTCGCCACTGATTTCCTTCATAGTTCACGGGAGCCACACACTGCAGCCTCCCCCCTGCCCACCTCCCAGTCCATCATACCTCGGACAATCAACAGGTCACAGCCCCCTAACCCCTCCCTGTGGCTCACCACCAGCCTGCTTCTGACAGGATGAGTTTGACCTCTGACCCCTTGAACAGACAGATCAATCAGTTTTTTATGGCACCGGTCATAGCAGAGAAAGAGAGAGCATAGCCACATCACATAGCTCTCGCGGGGTAAAAAAAAAAGACAATGGCAGCTTCTTTGGCAGTTTCCTTTCTCATTGTAACCCTTCCTCCGTTGGTTTTGATTTAATAGCGTGACATGTCAAATCGCTTTCATCCTGTTACTCACCGCCTTTATTTTCTCAAATCATAATCAGACCTCTGTAGGAATCTAAAGCTTCCGTAGCTTTTATTTTGCTTGCCCATACCTTGAAAGTCATAACCTAGTGCTGAAGAATATGATTTGATTGAGGAGGTATTTAAAAAGAGAAGAGAACTCTGATGCAAATTTGGCCCCTCGTTCACAGCAGAACCGCCAGTGATGTTTGCTCCCCTAAGTCCTCTGAGCGCCACCGCTGATTTAACCTCCAGGGATGAGCAGCCAGTGATCACAACGCTCAGAGGAAGTTAGCGGCCTCCACTCTCCAGAGGCCAGCACTGCCTCTTGATTTCGCCTGTTCTGTCGAAAAAGAAAAGGAAGGTAAAGATAAAAAAAACACCCCTGCTACGCTGTGTGTGTGTGTGTGCGCCCGCGCGTGTGTGTGTGCGTGTGTGTGCAGTGTGTGTGTGTGGGCTTTACACAACTGTAAAACTGCGTCATCAGCACAAAGATGAAACTCTTGAGTGTGTGTGTCTGTGCATGAGAGCATGTGTGTGTGTGTGGATGTGTGTATTTTAGACAAGGTGCCTGCCCTGGAGCTAGATAATGTGAACAGAAGCAGATGGGGAAACTTAAACGCACTCCCACTAGGGTATAGCAGAGCTGGCACAAAGTAAGAAGAGGTCTTAGAACATCTCCCAGCTCTAGTGGATGCCAGCACTCTCGCTAGCACTGAGACTGGATGACAAAGAGAGTGGAAAAGAGAGAAAGAGAGTGTGTGTGTGTGTGTGTGTGTGTGTGTGTGTGTGTGTGTGTGTGTGTGTGTGTGTGTGTGTGTGTGTGTGTGTGTGTGTGTGTGTGTGTTTTGTACAGTGCCTCTACTTTTTGTTCTTTTTGCATATTTATTCTTTTACTGTCGGCCCTCTGTCCTTCTGTTTTGTGTCTCTATTGTGCCAACACTGAGCATGTCTGAGTTTAGGAAATGCCACCCAGTGCAGTCCACATACAAACACTGTATTTATTTGTTATTTGTTTAAAAATTAAAAGATGCAACCTTGAAAAGAAGTGAATGTAAAAGCGTTGAACTTGGATGTTGATTATGTCCAAATGTAGTAAATTTGAATTTAATCGAAGAGAAAGCAAAAGCACTGACTTTAGCATGACTTCACAGTGCATTATTACTATCACCGTTGTGAATGAGCATTTATTAAGTTTGTCAAAGAGAAGTGTGTTCATGTTTGTTTACATATCCCATTAAATTCCAGATCAAATGAGTTTACACATTAAAATAGCTGACACCAGAAAAGTACAACGATTTCAAACGGTCCATCCTGCAAACACCCAAATGCACTACACATTGGGCCTTGCTGATATTCCCCATCTGCCTCATCATTTACTACAATTAATATTCAATAAATCCTTCCATACAGGCTTAATGAGGAATAAATGTGTCAATGAGGAAATGCATTTAATTGGAAACATGGATAATTAGATTTGGGTTTATGCACTTTACAGATTATAAATAGCTTCCAGCACTCCAGCCTCCATAAGGGTTTACAGAGGCTTTGTTGTACAAATGTCAGTAAATGTTTGTTATAGGTGATTTGTCCAAGCTGCTGCTACACTGGTGACATAAAAAAAAACTAAAAGATGTTTCACACTTTCTACAATCACGACATCCTCAGTGCCAAAGTTCCTAATGAGAATTCATCCGTTACTGGATACAACTCATTTAGATGTGATAGGAAAAGTAAAGGAGGTGGTGTTCAATGTCACTGTACATCTTCTCAACATCTCATCAGTGCCTAAGAAATGTATTTATCTGTAATTATATGTAGATCTGACTATCATATGTTAAATAAATCATTTTCTGTGCGCTTTGATTTTGTCAAATCAAACCTCTCTGATAAAGTTCAAACTGTGGTTGCTGATGTTTTCAAATCAAGACCCCAAATGGTTGATGAAGGTGTCCCTCAAGGAACAAACTTAGGCCCCCTGCTATTTCCTCTCTACATAAATAAGATTTATTTTCCAACTCAGCAACTTAATGCTCACATGTATGCTGATGATACCATCATTATGCCACCGGCCGCACTCCACTGCTCATTACCTCAAGACATCCCTATTTGTTTAGACAGAATATTGTCCTACAAAACTAATGTTGATCATCACAAAAATAAATCATAAAACATTGATTCTTATGTTGACAAAGAGCTTGTTTCTCCTTTTAAAACTGAGAAACCATTTCTCCATCCGCCACACTGTCTGCATTAGATTATGGAGATACCCTGTGTGCTCATGCTGCTGCCATTACCCTTAAACCGCTCGACGCTCCCGACCACAGTCGATTCATTACACATGACCACTGTGAGTTATATGAAAAGGTTGGATGGTAATCAGCATATCCGCGTCTTGCTATTAAAGCTGCAGAGATATTTAAAACCCTTAGTTGAGTTCAGCTGGAAGAGACTCATTCTCTAAACTTTAAAACATTAATATACTTTACTTGTAATTTAAATAATATTTGTGATTGTTTTATTAGTTGAATTAACCGTGTGTGAGAGATAGTTGTTTTAAATAAAGGTTTGTTTGTTCACAGATCTCAATGAGATCTGCTAAATAAATACAGCTTAAATAACTGACTAAGTAACTCTGCCTGCTCAGCAATCTAACAAGAAGCACTTGTCCCAACCTTTAGTCATGCATCACATTTTGCAAAGCATCTGAGTCACTTGGGACCAATCCGTTAGGCCCATAAATCAGCTGTGGTTCTCCACACGAGTCAGCCGAGGCAGGCCGGGGGTAAAAAGAGGGCCAATGAGTCCTCCCACAATGAGATGCACATGTTGCTGCCTGGTGGGTGGGAGCTGCAGAGGTCAGAGGGGGTGTGTAGGTTAATAATGAGGTGAACTTGATCTTCTCCAGTCCCAGAAAAGACCGCTCTCTCTTCCCCCCCCCCCAGAGGGGAGGAGACTATTATCTCAACATGGAAAGAAGAGGAAAGTGATGAGGGAGTAAGTGGTGGTTTTTTCCGAACTGCTAGGTCAAATAATGGTCGTGAGATTGCAGATGAATAGATTATTAGTGGCGGTAATAATGACGACATTAGTAAAAGTCATAGTTGTACTAATAATATTCAGAAGGAGAAAAAATAACAGGATCAGGTTAATAGTTCATATTAAAAATGTTAATCTCAAGCAGCTGTACAAGAATGCTGCTTAAATAAAAAGAAACTATGTGTACAAAACAAGTATTGAGGTTATATACCAATATGTGAAGTGAAGTCACTGAATTTAATAAATAAAATGTGTTTGCCTTTTCAGTGTAATTGCATTGTGTAAACTCCACTTTCACTTTCACAGCTTGTCTGTACTACATGTAAATGTCATGTGTGTGTGTGTGTGTAATAAAAACACTGTGGTGTGCATTTGTCACGTGATCTAAACTCCAGGTACAGTGATTGTACTTGGCAAATCTAATTTAAGATATTTCCAATATTTAAAGAAATGTTTAGTGAAGTCTATAAACGGGCTTCTGTACGATGTCATGCTAGCTGCCAAGCTTTCTGCTGTCTGCTGGGATTGCCAGAGGCGTCTTTCTGCCATCATCAGCGTGGTTCAATTAAGCCAGTGGGCAAAGGTGAACCTCGAGCTAAGTTGCTTTTGGGAAAGCAAGCCCTGATCTCCCCAGGCACATTGTTCCTAAGCTTAATGGTCCTTAGACCTTTAACACAGTCTAGCCTTTGGAAATACCAAAAGGGCTGCGACTGAGGTCTTATTCACACATAAGAAGCCCCTCTGCTTGTCTCAAATTTAAATAGTTATCCAAAATAAAAACTCTATACAAAGCTAATATCTAATTAAACCATCCAGCACTGTTAATCGCCACTGAAGTAACCAGCGTCACGATATTTCATTATTTTAAGATTGAAGTTTCCAGTCATTGCTGAGACCAACAGGATTCTGAATAGGCTTTTTTGAGAGCAGTTTAAATACTTTCTGTTTAAAAGTGTATGAAAAATGTGCCAACAGCTAAGTAGCTGTTGATAATAGATTTAAAAAAAAGTTAGGACTAAATGTATTAAGTAGGTCTTTGGTGAATTTAGCATGATAACATCTAGTGGTCAGCTAGAGGATCTTATATGAGATATAGTTTAAGGGCTAAAGGCGCATTGAGTTCAATACAGCTCAACAGCTGAATGCTCTGAAGTTACTGATAGCAGGGCAGCAGGAAAGAGAGCGGGCTGTTTTGGAAAATAAAAAGATAAAAACCCAAAAAGAAACCCTCTCCTGTTTTCTTTAGCTAGGTTAAAATTATATCATGACTGCAGAGGGAATTCAACTGGAAATTTGTATTTTACAAAGGCATCAAAATGTTATCTGGACAAAAACTTCTGGAAAAGAAATCACTGAGAATTGAATCCATAAGATTTAACTCAAATGAAACAGAATTGAAATCTTACTCGTAGATAAAAGAGCAGTGGAGCGGATTGCTGCACTCTGTTGATGTGACTTAATGCCCTTCAGGTAAGGTCTGGAGATTGCTGATGCCTCTCTGTCTCTAGAAGTGCACACACACACACACACACACACACACACACACACACACACACACACACACACACACATACATAAACACATATCCCACCCCCTTGTAAGAACGCTCAAGTTTGATTGATGAGGAAATAGATGGCAAATTGCAGTGTCCATCCTGATGGATGACATCATTTGGCCCAATGTGCTGATCACGTATGCCAAACCAGAGCCTTGCCCCCTCCCTTCCTCCACTGCCTTTTGCTTACAATTGATCATTGGGAGTTTTGTACACCAGACTCCTTTGAATTTAATGCATGAGGAGGGAGAGCAGTTGACGCGGCTCTTTACTGCCTGTCCCAGTCCCTCGGCCCCCTCCCTCCTTTGCACTCCCCCATCCATCTTTATCTAGAGGGGTCCAAGCCATGACAGATCCAGTAGCACTCTGTTTGTTTACCCTCATACATGGACAATCACTCTGTGTTAAATGGCCCTTCTGCTTTTAGATGGATTATTGTTTACACAAGTTCAATTATAGGGGGTGTCTGAACGGAGACTTATTGAAGGGGAGACTAAGAAAGATGGGCAGTGATTGTCAGTCCTTGATATTTTCTGTCAGTGTTTGTTGTCATCATCAAACTAGAGCAAACATTGTCAAGTCTTTCATTTCTAGCCACCTTGTTTGCCAAGGAATTTTGTAAAAACAATGAGTGTCAACATTAGAGGCACATATTCAAATTGATTTATAAAAGCGTCGACTTTTTTCTACAAGATGGTGAGATAAGCCGTGCGTGAATAAATCTGGAGACGACCTCTGACTGGGGTGAGAGGGGTTGTCACATCCGTTGGCACCAGGAGAGCCATGCATATTCCTCAATCAAAATTCCTACACGTGTAAAACAGCTTTGCCAGGCCTTGTTCTCCCAGAGGCTTATTTTGTGGAAGCCATCCAAGCGCCACCTCATATTCAAATGGGCTGACAGGTGAAGAAGAGTTGGAGGAGGAGGGGTGGAGATGTCTTGATTGATGGGCCGATGGCACGCGTTGGCGGCTGAGTTTATGAGCCAGAGCAAATCTGAATATTGAGAATGCGGCCATCGTGTCACACTCGCCATATTAAGAATTATTTGACAATGCATTATGTTGGAGATCTGTCACGCAAAAAAGATGAGCATGCCCTCCCCTGTGGCTGAAATTACAACCTGCGGTGCAGTGAGGAGTAGCTCCCCGCCCCACTTTAGGAATTCTCTGTGGACGGCTTTGACACGGGGGCCATTGACAGGGGCCCTCCTCACTTACTCAGAGTTAGCAACTGCCAAAATAAATGATAAAAAATATCAGTATGCATGGATTCCACTGTCGTCCGATTTGTACTGTATTGTTGACCATAACCTTAACTTTGCAATGCATTTCTTTCCTCCACAGACATGACTTTTAAACTCGAGCTTGTATGCCTAAAAAAATGTTGCGTAATCTAAATCTAAGAAAAAACTCTGAGGTCTTGATGGCATGTCAGTTTACCAGATGATTGTTTAAAGACTTCACAGCTCTCTCCCGTCTACTGCTCTACTGTTTCATGGAAATTATTTGGCCTATAAACATGCCACCCGAGGTCCATCCCCAGGTTATTTTACTCTGTGAACGACATGGTGTTAACAAATAGCTTCCACCTGGGCCTACTGGATCGGGATCGTCCTTCCTGGCTCTCCACTGCAGCTAATTTTAGGTCTACGAGCAGCACGTGACCTATTTTTTGACCGTAAAGGAAGCTTCATATGGTTACAAGAGGCCTCGCTAGACGGCTGTAATGTGACTGATATACAAGCGATCTTTGACTGTGTGTGCAAAGCATGCGTCTACGTGTGTGTGTGGATATCTCATTACAAGGTGTCAACCTGTTTCGTATTTGGACATTTTAATGAGAGAAATGAACCCCGAGGCTGTTTCTGTGTTCTTTGTTCACTAGACGCAAACACATGAAAAAAAATGAAAACGAAAAAAAAAGAAGAACAAAAAAATCTCTGGAGCTTGATCACACTTGAGCTTGTTTTCTTTTTTCCTCTGTGTTTAGCTTGTTGTGGTGCACGGACTGAACATGACAATCAAGAGTGCGACGTAATGACTTCAAGGTGTTAATCTGACATTCATTTAGTTGTGAGCCGTGTTCCTCCAAATGGTGGAGGAAACAAATCATTGGCCCTTTAATAATAATCAATGCCTGATCCCCCCACCCACCACCACCAACACCACCACCCCCCCCCCCCCCCCCCCCCCCCTTCTTTCCCCGTGCATCATCTGGTGTGCTGTTTGTGTGTGTACGTGTATATGGTATGGTGTGTGGTGTTTGTAGGTGTACTCTATGAGCCATGTTTTTTCCTCTGGGGGTCTCTTTGGCTGACCCCCCGACCCCTCTTTCTCTGAGGACAGTCAGCTAAGAACCAAGCAACATATCAAAGAGTGGGGGGGCACAGCCAGGCCACTGGGTTTCTGGCAAAATCATCTCAATAAATAAATATCACAAGACACCGCTGGAGGGAAAAGCTTTGATGTGGGGGGGTTGAGCCCCATTCTCTCTTTTCTCTCTCACTCTTTCTCAACTTTAATACAGGCGCTTCTCCTCTAGTGTCTTCACTCACCGCCAAACCCTCACCGCTTGCTCTGACAAAATGGCTCATGTGTGCTCCTCGGTACACATCTCGGCAGCACCAAACGTTCAGGGGCTCTCAGAGGAGGTGAGAGTTGGAGAAGCACAGTTTTGTTATCAATAGATCCAGGGCGCTGGATTGGTTACGAGTAGCTGGCGCCAGGCGAGTCTTTATTTTCTTCCACAATGTTGAGATGCTCAGGAGAAAGACAAGTGCTCATGCTTTGAAAAGATATTTCGCAATGCCCGTTCACTTTTAATTGTTTCCACAAGGTAAAATGAGAAGGGATTATTGTGTGTAAGTACCCTGTCAATCATTCTTCTGATTTCTTATATTATGAGCAATGCTGCATGTCAAGGCCCAACTGTGAGGAAATGAGAAGGAATAGAAATTGTACAGACATGTCTTGATATCCACAAAGCTTCTCCACAACATAGAATAGTATTTTCCACCAAAGCTTTATCAGCATTCAGTCTTCCTCTAATTGTTTCATTATTATATATATATCAACTTTATCAGCTCTTATACATAATAAGACAGTCAGGAGTTTTGTCACCTGGGAGCGTTTTCAGCCCTGGAAAAGATAATAGTTGAAGAAAATGTCCTGATGTAAGTGTCCCAAATTTGTTCAAGGGAATTGCAACACTTTTGCCGGCTGTTGCCTCAGTGTGTCACTAGACAGAGAAGCTTTTTTTTTTAGGGTCACCCTTAGGGATGCATCACAATGTCTACTTTATGGAGGAATAAATACACACACTGGACAGTTAAGCTATTATGTTTTTGTTTCCCTTTGCAGAATTGCCTCATGCCTGTGTCTGCAAACACTAAACATGAGCATTAAAAATAGCTGACTACTCTAAAGCAAATCCTTTGCTCTTTCCAACAAATGATGTGATACAATCTGTAACTGTCAAACGCCGTCCGCAGTGTGAATGGCCGAAAGCAAAGCTGACAGCAGAATTTTCAGTTATTTGTTATTTTGTGTGATCTAAAATAAATATACAGCAGTATAAACGTGTGGTCTAAAGGGCTTCTGGTATTTTGTTAAGGAGCATTTGTACTCAACACAACTCCAACAAACCAGCCACATAATTTAGCTGTTAAAAAATAAAAAAAGATATTAAATGATGTCGATCACAGTGAGAAATCAAAAATGTTTGTTTTGTCAGTTTATTATTTGAATATATGACTTTAGATAAGTTTAGAAAGGAACGCGCAGGGCATGTCACATTGATTTATTTATTTATTTATTAGTAGGCAGGGCTATATTTTAATATAATCATTTGTGAAATTGTATCATGATGATCATATTTTGTTGCTTTGTCTTAAACAAAATGAAGTATTGTTGACTTTTCTGATGTAATGCATTACTTTTGCACATAATTTACTATTATGTGTGATTTTGCATATATTTGCAATATCATAATTTTTTTAATCATAATATCGATTTTGAAAATAAGTAAAGTACATTAAAATAAAATAAAAAGTAATAAAATTGCTTCTGTAGTCTTCAAGCAAGCCACATTTTTAGGTGCAAATAAAGATTATTTCCGAGGTTAATCTCCTCAGATAAAACAACTTGTTTTAAAATCATCAGCTTGGTCTTCGCTGTGATAACTTTCCCGCCACAACCCCTCGCATCACTGTCTCCCGTCGCTGACACACTCCGTCTAATGGTGCATCATGAATAAAAGACAACGTGATAACATGACGACGCCATAAAAGCGAGTGGACTTGGTGAGGGTGGATTGCCTGGAGGGTGAAATGTAGGTACATTAAGCTCAGAAATTGGTCAATAATGCTTTCCCCTCACTATTGAGAGGCAACTGAGTGGAATGTGGATTTAATACGCTGAGCAGTATGGGGGTTAAACTGCGTGTCTCTGGGGAGCATGTTATTGACTGTTGACCAGGCCAAATTAATTTTCAACAAGCCTCTTCAGGGGCACAATGGAGATGGATTATTCTAGCAAAGGGAGGGCCTCATGTGCTTTACTCCAAGGTCAACTAAGTGGATGACTGGCCTCTTAATATGCCTCTACCTCAGTTGAACAACTGCATTTGTTACCAATTGTTGTCTGTTGGAGTATTTGTTGTGATTGTGAGCCCCGCACATACACTTTAGATTTTTAACATGGAGGTATGTTGACAGAAAATAGCTTTTGTTATCTTCTTTCCACCCAAATTCGTTTCCCGATGACGCTGAGTGCAGTCATTATTTCCAAAGTCTCGTCCTCATATGGATTTAAATGTGCCTGTGTAGATGATGTGCCTCAGCTGAGGAAGTCAAGCAGCTGAGTTAAACAAGAGGCCTCATTGTTAATTTGAGCATCCTGGCTTATTAGTTTGGTTTTGATCTATCGGAGGCGGCTAGGTGTCATCTCATCGCTTGTTTTCCCTCTCCCACTTTGAATGGTACAAGTGACAAAAGGCCTCCCACACACAGTAGCTGGCGCAGTGTGATCACTGCACGCTGAGACACAGGGAGGTGTCAGCACTAATCTCCTTTAAAATGGCTCTCTTGTCTTACATCCCATGCTCACAGCATATCCTCAACACTGTAATTGTGTCGACTCGATGAGACTTGCCGTCCCACTTTTGTACCACTTTTGTTGCATACAGTGCGCCACTGAAGTTATGATACATTGCACTTGACTGAGCAGTACCTACTATTCTCAGGCACGTCTTGTGCTTTCTAATCTCCCATCACTGAAAGAGGTAATAAGAAGTAATATGCGGTACAAAAACACAATCTGCTCCCATTGTCAGCCTTGGGATGAAACCAACTTTTTAAGCATATACTCAGGCAGAGTGATTGCGACGGTTGAATTTCACAAGGACTAATTGACGACTGCCTCTTCTCCGGGATTTATATTCAGCATCTTGTTGGAAAATTGGAGCAGGATTTGAGGTTTTATTTTAAGGACTACTCAAGTTTTTCTTTGGCAACTGAAAAGAGGAGGACTGCTGCTACTTTAAATTGATTACAGTGAAGTTCTACATCCAGGACTGCAGCCGGTGCATTAGTGCTTCACTCTCCTTATGTCAGTTGTCACACACACACTTTATCTGTAGACTCTTTTTCTCCTCAAATTCAATGGCGAGTGATTCTCTGTAAGGCCATTCTGGATCTTGCTTATTATTCGTAAGTCGGAGGACAAACTACAGTACGTGTAGATTTTGTGCCTAATAATACAAACTGATTTTAATTAAATGTACACATTGATGCAGCTTTTTTTTTTGCGAAACATGTCCTGTATCAATGGAGCTACTTACAGGTGAACTTTGATAATAAGACATTTTGTCTTTTCAATGTCTTCTCCGTGTCCCCGTGGCCTCTCAGTGCCTCTCTTACAAATAACAGTTGATTCATGCAGCCGAGTGGACCAAGTGGAACAGATCTTCCACATTATCACACAGCATAGGTCAGGGTCATCTCTCACGGACGAAGAAGACTGTAAAAGAGAGGAGGACGTAAGCCACTCCATTGATTCAATATTAACAAAGGTTCAGAGATGCAGACGTTTGGCATTTGTAAGAGACGTTTGTTACTGTGGAATTTTCTACTTCTAATCCCTGAGCAGCGAGCGTGGTTGCTGTGTCTGCACGGTTCTGTGAATATGAGAGCAGGCCCACAGCTGAGGTAGTTTTCCCAAGGTCACAGCCCGTGATGATGAGGAGCAGAGCTGACTTGGTGCATCTGGACTTCATTATAAGAGGCTGGAACATGCACTGCTATCATTCCTGCTATCTGCTGAGGGAGATGGAAGACAGTCGCAGAATCTAACTTAGCAGGGGTTGTCTTCCATCTTTCCTCGTGTTTGGGGGTTCGCCTTCCATCTCCCTCTCGTTTTCCCTTTTGTTATTCCACTAACTTCATCTTTATCTCCACGTCTGCCTCTGAAGTGCTGTGTGTTTATGCAAAATCCATGTTTGGCATACTTGTCGAGACTGAAGCGAAGATTGAAGTGCTCGTCAGTGCTTTAACTTCAAGTCTGCCTTACTTGGATGATCCCCCCAAACCACCCCAACCCCCCCCCCCCCCCCTTTTTCCCCTCTTTTCACTTTGCTGAGAAAGTTTCCTCTTCCTCTCCCGTGCCTCGCTGATGCCCCGGAAAAGTCAGAGCTAAGTCAGAGCTCTCCGCGTCTCGCCCCCAGGACAGAGAGCACCTAGCCACATGCCTTGTAGGCTCGCCAGGAGCTCAGCGCCTCTGAACTGACTGATTGCCACTCAGGAAAAAAAAGAAACTCCCACACTGTTGCCATTCTGCCATTTGCTGCCATGCGTGGAAACATGGAGCACATCAAAGGAGCATATTCACTTTACCCCTCTCCGCTCCCTCATCAAGCTATACACCCCCCCCCCCCCCCCCCCCCCATGCGCTGCTCCTCCTCCCTACCTGTTTGGTTTGCCTCTCTCTTTGCCGATTGTACATTTTGCAGATGAAATCAAACAGACTAATGTTCATTGGTGTGTCAGAAGCGGTGCACTGGACTGTGTGGCTAAGAGGAAAAATCAATGCAGCCCTAAGTGGGAGATCAAACTCAATATGTAGGTTTGGTTTGAGCCGTAGTGTCTTCATTAATATCTATCATTCATTTTAAGAAACAACAGGGATCCATTATTGATATCTGGCGGCTAAAGTTGCATCACCTTGAGAGTTCCGAAGGTGAAAAACAACATAGCACAACTAGGTGTTTTTTATTTCTTTATTTCTTTCTGTTTCCCTCTAGTGAGATGTCACTTCAAAAACAACCCGACCAAGGAATGTTATTATGCTGAGAGAATGTCAGCCAGTTACAATAGGCTGCTTAATGAGGTAGTGTGGCAAACTTTCAGGCAGGCCATAATATGAATTATTTGTCATTGGCTCTCTTTCTGTGTGTGTGTGTGTGTGTGTGTGTGTGTGTGTGTGTGTGTGTGTGTGTGTGTGTGTGTGTGTGTGTGTCTTTGGAAAGGGCCCAGTGTAAAGCGGGATGAAGGCTGGCCTTGATGGAGAGATGTGGCACTAGCCTGGGGGCTCGCTCCACTGTGAGGGTAGTTAGCTCGCTGCACACCGCCATCATTAGGGACTAGGGCACTTGTGCTGGGAAGGTGACACACAAGCCTACATTCAGACAGCAACACATACACATAACACCTGTATATATGCTGCACCTCTCCTCTGCAGCCCTCTCTCTTAGTCCTGGCCTCACACTTGCTCTCACTGAGACAGTTCCCACATGAAGCTCTATTTAGCTGAGATGCAGTTAATAGGGTAGTTAATCAATACCCGTGACCTAATGGTGACTGGCAGAGGTTTCTGCCTTTTGCAGGCCATGGTTTCTCTGCATGCTGTTAGCTGTGCTGAGCTGGCGACATCGGCTGCCTAAACAGGTTAAATAAACCTGCATTAACTGATTTTCTGACCACTATGGGTCAGTGGAAAGAAGCTATCAGCACAACATTGATAATAGCATCATTATAAAGTTGTTCACAAACGGTTGCTTAACTACACATCACACAGAGATGGAGCAGCATTATCATTCCTTTGGAGTCTGGCCACCTGATGAAGATAAGTCCCGTAGTCATTCTTATTTTAGCTCTGTTTTGAATTCCCGAGAGAGATAATGTGACTCTTTAGCTGCTAAATAATCCAATGTTTCCACCAGCGAGTCTCTAGCTTTGTCCGTCTGCGTTTGGTTTTGGGCACGGTGAGTTTTAGGAGCTTTTTTTCTGAGACGGCTGTTGCTAGGACTGGAAACTGCAGTCTGATGATGCTTATCTGTGGGTTTGTCACTGCGTTTGTCCCCTTTCACTCACACATAGCCATTTGAGCCATCGTTGATATGAATACATTGATTATAGCAGCTTTAAAATCATACAGTAGATCACTGATTACCCCTTTAAACAAGAGGCCATGTCTCTTTCAGCATTGTCTTTTCACTTGATTATTTATTCCACTCATTTAGTCTATATAAATGCTTTTTAAATAACTTCCCAGAGGCACTTTTTCTTTCCAACCAACAGATTTCCAATGATGTAAAACAGACGAGCAGTACATTCTCACATTTGAAAAGATCAGCAAATATTTGACATTTTTGCTTAATCAATGTCAATGAAGGGATTGTCACAAGTGTTGTCATTTTCTCTCAATCAAATATTAAGTTAATCAGCTAGTCATTTCAGAACTCATCTCATCAGCCGCTTGTGCCTTTGACTTCATCATTCATGACGGCTACAGATTGGAGGACTGTGCATCGAAAAGGGTTACGACACTTACATTGTTGTCTAGTCAGACATAGCTACGCTTGTCCCACATGTGAGGGTGCTCTTAAAGCAAATGATTCTCCTGTCCTGAGGGGAACACGGAAAGATATTCAAATGTGTTTCTTCTTTCTGTGTTGTTGCCCAACTGTTGCCCCTGCGTGACCTTTGGTTTATACATCAGACGTTGTGGCATTTGATTTTTAAAGGAGGACAGTAAGTTCATGAGAGATTGAAGCTGAAAAGGGAAATGGGCTCTCCATGTTGTGGTCTGAATTGCTGAAATGTTCTCTGATGGAACATCCCTGCACTCCCTGTTGCTTATTCCTCTCCTCTGTGTACTTGATCGTTGCTTTCATTGTCCCTCTTTTAAGAATCTATTGTAGTGCAATACACACAATATGGCCTTAACGGATCCAAAATCTTTCTGATTAAAGATGGCCTTGTTAGTGGCACACCACAGGATAGTCCTTTAGGGAAAGCATTGTGCACCAAATTGTACCAAAATTTCCCTTGTGTGGTAGCCCTTATTTATTTCTTAGATAAAAGAGACTCTTTCATATAGTAGGAAAGAGAAAATCTCTCAAAATACCCACCTTTCATGTGCATCATTTTGTTCTTCAAGGTTAGGGGACAATTGTTACTGAATAAAGACGGGACTATTCTTTCAAAAACTAGTTCTGGAAAAGAGTAGGATATTTAGTCTACACGTTACTTGTTGGTGTGTACTGTATTAAAACGGATAAAAATAGACATTATGTTTTGAGCATCAAATGCTGATGACATACAGTATGCAAAGAAGTAACCACAAACATTTTACTTTCCAGGCTCCTGCCATCCAGGAGATCTTTCATGGGTTTACTCTATTTATAAAGAACTGGATTTATTTTTATTTTAAAACTGCATGTAGCTCATATAGCAACATATGGCAACAGATCATTCTAAATGAGATTTATTTCCCCAACAAAGACAAGAAAATGTGGAAAAGGGATTCATCCGATATCAAAAATAGATTTCATTTTCATTTAAATGAATTTAAATGAAAGTCTCATGACCTTTTCTTCTGCCAAATCAAATCAAATGTATTTATATAGCCCAATATCACAAATTATACATTTGTCTCAGTGTGCTTTACAGACTGTACAGGTTACGACACCCTCTGTCCTTAGACCCTCGCATCGCACAAGGAAAAACTTCCAATCTTTAAAAGGTTTTTTGTTTATTCGAGGAAATCTTCCCTTTAACTGACGAGGGCCAAAAGTGACGGCATCCGCATGAACGCTTTGACCTTTAATTAAAATACTGTACCACTAGATTCCTCTTTCAAGTTAATGTAATGTGATGTTAATGCATTTCGTGTCAGTCAGCTGATTCTGATAATATAGGCCGTACTCTTTAAAACTAAAATAACTTTCTAGAAAATGTCCAAAAGCTCTCTAAATCATTATCCTCATTCCTTATCACTCCACTGTACACAGATCCTTTTGACATGACCTCAGAATCCTTTATCTCTCTGTCTTTTTTCCTACAATACTGCAAAAAAAACCCACATTTGACTCCAGTTCATCCTGTGACACAACTAACATCTTTAAGATCATGAGATACGGCCGAGGCCGAGGTATTCCAATTCCCAAAGTATTACTGAAGTGCTTTTTGAACCAAAGGATGTTGTTAGCTGAACAGTGGTCTTCTTCAGGGAGCGACGTATCAAACTGCACGAGGACTGAATGAAGGTTTGCTCCTCGCTGATGAAGGTCACAGCTGGCCTTCAATGCATTGGAGTTGGTTTCAATATGTTCTTCTGAACTATCCGTGCAATTCATAATTCTTTATGTTTCGCTTCAAGAGCATTATCAGAACTCCTTTTCGTAAAAAAAAAAAAGCAGACAAACTAAAGAGCACCTTCGAAAACTCGCCTACACACAGAAGACGGACGGTAACCCTCTGCTCTCGTCCCTTTTAACTTCATAATAAACCTAATTGGGGTGAAAAGAGGAATGTCATTATGGAGGACAACATAAATCTTTGAATATGAAGCTGTAAGAAAATATGTGGAATGTTCAGCAAAGGAGATTGTCAATGTTTATGCTTTACGCCGCGTCCAGTTCTACTAACAGGGTCAGGGGTATACATCCCTTTTTTAAATAACATCCGAAACAACAGCTTTTTGTGTTTTGTTTGTTGTAACCTAGGGGACATATTTAATGTTCTGCAATGTTTTCTGATTTGTATGCTTGCCTGCAGCGATGGCCTTCAACATTGTTCCTCCATGCCACACCGACATCAAAACACGTCATTTCTTTACTCAGGTATTCAATGCCTTTCCTGCGTCTTGAAATGTAATAGAACCGTCACGGACGCTTCTGCGTTATATGTCGCTAGTCCAATGGTTTATAGTTCAAGGGTATAGCTCACACAAATGCATTAAGTGTGCATATTGTATACTGTACACTCAAAGGGAACAAAGACAAGTCCCTTGATCACAACTGAACCCATCCCCCGGTTTCAGTTCTTCTTCTCTTGGTATTCACTAGAGGACGGTCCATACATTATGGCTCTGTTCATGTACAACGTGCACGCTTGTATTTCAGCTACACTTTAATACTTTTTTTTCCGTTGTTTGCTCGGATACTTTGTAGATTTAAGCAAACTTCAAATAAATAAGAAATCAATGCGGCTCTCCTCAGCGTTCGGAGTGAATCCATAAAATGTTGCTCTCGCTTTCCAGCGTGTACACACAAAGATTGTTTTCTTGCAAAGCTGTAGTTGATCCATTGAGAACGTCACGTAAGAGGAGCCCAGCCCGAACAACACAGCCTGCTTTGACTGCAATGTAACGCCTGTGCTGCTTCTAATACTCAACATTTGTACACAAGATTCCTGACATAACTTCTGATAGAACTCCACGGGAGGAGCTGAAATGCTGCAATTAAACATCAAAACGTGAAATTAAATCATCACTATATAACATCCAACAACCTGAGCATTAAAAGCGGTTTTGAAGTGCTGAATGTCTCGCTGTCAGATTAACGGACACCCACAATACACACAGCAATGTACAAGCCCCTTTGTCGGCAGCCTTGTTTGAGTGTTCATCAGCGAGTCGCTGCATCTCTACCAGAGGTGCTGCTTTGAGCTAATCCTGAACTCTGACCTCCACGTAGACGGAAGCAAGGGAATAGAGAGGTTCCCTCCAGGGATTAGACTTTATTATTAATTTAGTGCTCGGAGTCCGTTTGCATGACATATATGGGCAGACGATGTAGGGATCTTACGTAAGTGTTAAGGATTGGAGCATCGGAGCAAAAGTTGTTTTATTCTTGCATTTCCCTCCAATTTCCAGCATTGGACCTAAAGTCTTATCTACGTATAGATGCTGCTCTGTTCTCACCCCCTTTTTCTACAGATGTGTACACAATGTAGTCTTCTTTGTCCTCTTTTTGATACTAAAATGCATCTTCGCTGACGCAGGCAGTTGAATACAGACTGTCTTTGTACTGCATGTGTTACAATGTGAACCTTCCAATAGGTTTAATCCACACCTGACAGAGAGCAACAAATACTGACCATGATCCTCCTCTCTGTCTGTATGTTTGGCCTTGTGCAGACGTGTGTTCCCCCCCCCCCTTATTTAGCAGCAGTTGTTGTTTCCTCTTTGATAAAAATCCAAACTGAGCGGAGAATTAAATCACAAGTGGTCACACAAGCTGCTACCGAGATGCATATTGATGCCCGTTGGAACACAATCTGGTCAATGTTAATATCTGGACAGATCTACTCTGAAGAAGACATTTGTTTGAAAAATAAATGATAAATCCTGCGCTGAAGTGTTTCAGTTTTTTGTCTATGTACTAAAAGACCTGGACAGAATTTAAATGATGTCCCAGCCTTATTAATATGTCAATTACATTGATCTCACTGACTTGTATTAAATGGGGGAAAGGACGACAGCAGTGAGTGTAAATGATCCCAGGTGTGCTTTACGCTGGTAAAATAGTGCACTACTATAACATTACACAGAAAACATGAGTTTGCAGTTATCTTGGTGAAAGTCTATGTAAAACTTCGATGTACGGTACAAATACGCAGTATGTAAAAATAAATCTCATGTCTTGATGTAACATTTTGGACTAACACGTTTATACATGATTTGCCTGCAGACCGTGCATATAATTAGATATTTAGATTCATTGGTATTCTTTTATCAGATGTCTCCCGTAAAGAGGAAACTATTCTCTTTTAGCTGATGTCCAAAGTTGCCTTTTTAAAAAATTCCACATCATTTGAGATAAAATGTCGCCGAGTAAATGCAGTTTAGGGAAGTCTGTGATCATTTGAACGCAACACCACGGAGAAAAAGTTTTATTATCTTTACAATAACCAGTAAATTGGAAATGGGTGAGGATCTGATCTTTTCTTTCAGAATGAGGCAAGAAAACACTTGATAAGAACTTTGTTGTTTGCAGCTCAATACATTGCTAAGTGAGGGACTTTGATGTGAAACAGGAAGTGTTTGATGGGCTGAGAGCTGCCGAATAATTACCCAAATGTAGCATTTTGTTAAGTTTGCATGCGTGCAAACACACAGTAGTGCAAACTGAAGATTATGTGGGAATTGTTTCTTGAGCTGACTTAAAGTTCCTCTCCGTCTTCATTTTTGTGTATTACATGTTTAAAAATTAGAGTTGGGAATACTTCCTCATTGATCATTTCTTGCTTTCAGTTGGTGACAGTGTGTACTTTGTTTACAAGGTTGCCGAGTTTGAATATAATGACGACTAATTTGGCTATTGCGTTTCATAAAACCTGATACATTTTTTTTTCCAATTTGCAACGATGATTCTCTATCAGACTTTAACTTCAAGGTATCTGTCTGTTATAAACTGCAGCTGAACAAGAGCTATGTGTCGAGATGCTGTTGAAACACTCTCGGGTCGCTGCACCTGCCGCTGGATTTCGTAAAATAAAAAGGAAGACGCAGATGTGCACATACTAAGTTGCTTTTATTAATACAGAACTGCATGCTACAGAGACTGTACAGCATAAACATTTATTCATTACAAAAAAACATGGTTTTGGAACCATTTAAAATAACAGGAAAAACAAACAAACAAAAAGATAAGAGCATAAAATAGAACAGGAACATCACAGCCGTTAAGGAAACATTCAAACTATTTATCATTAGCATCTTAATAAACCAGAGAAGAAATCGACAGATTACAGTCGCGTCATGTCAACTACAATGGCACCGAGTGGATGATTCTCTTGTAGCTTTTTTTACAGCCTCTTGCAACATCAACATGCCTATTTTTTCTATCTACCTATATGTAGTAGTGTACTTAAAAGTGGCAGTTTGTGTATTTTTTTGTATTTAATAGTTTTTTTATGAACCTCCTAATATACATAATTTGGCCCTTGTGGGTTTATACAGTATGATGTCCGCCTTTTTATTAAGTTTAAATTTTAATATTTGACAATTTTGCTACCAAACACATTTGTTATAGCAACATTTATACTACATACATAGCAATCTATGTAACGTCACAGCAAAGAATGGTATCGAAAAAAACAAAATAAAAACAAAATAAAAACGACAACAAAACAAAAAAATGGATCCCTACAGCATGGTTAGAGGGGCAGAGAAAATTATCACAAAATTTGGCACGGAAAAATCTGTACACGAATCTACAGTCTGAGAGATGTGACTGTGCAATAAAAAAGAAGGGCTTTCGACACTTTTCCAACTACTGAAGACACGGTACCCACTGTCTTGTTCAAGTTTTCTTTTCTTCTTTTTGTAAAATGGCTTATAGACGCATTTCTTGAAATGAAGTTGTGCATACTTCTGTTCATGAGATCTACACAGTACACTGAGTGGAATCCAGGTTTTCAGTGAGGAAAGAAATCAATAACAAAAGATTTGCCTTTTAAAACCTCCTTGTAAAAATGGATCATTCATATATAAGTCGCTTACCTTAAGAAAAAATATTTGTACAATGTATTAAGAAAAAAAAAGTCAAAAAGAGACACATACAAGATACAACAAGCAATCTCTAAAGCAATAAATACTACTGGTCCTAGCGTTGTGACATTTTGAATTTAATAACCCTCAACCCTCCCACCCCGACCTCCCCCCTCAAGCCCACCCAACTTGCCTGACTCCACCCCAAAAGGTAAACAACAAAGAAAAAAGACAACGCAGTGGAAGAATGCATATTTAACACAGTAATCCCCCCCCTCCCCATTATTCTGTACATTTAAACAAGAACAAGTAACATCACAATTAAAGTTGTTCCTCGGAGAGGTGTCACTGCTAGCCTCATGCCCTCCTAGAGTTTGAACAGATGTCAAATGATTGGTTCGCAAGCTCGTATTTAATACAAATAAAGAAGGAGAACCAACTCTTTCAAGAAAAGGGCTCACTGAATAATCTAGCCTACCTTTTTATATCCGTCTTTTAAACATTTTTGAAGTTGAACTAGATAATTTTTCTGTTTGCACTGTTTAACACTACAAAAAAAAAAAAGAAAGACAAAAACAAAATTCATAAAACTTTTGGCAGATTCACAAAGCTATACTACAGCTCATTGTATCATTTCTTTATAATAATTAGATTTTTTTTTTTTGATAATGACGGGTCAAATATTGACCAATGAACTTTAATAAAACAAAAATTAAAATTTTCAAAGCCTTGTGGCACAGAAACGAAGAGAAATGAACCGATAGCGAGTGAAATATAGCAGAGAGAGGGCCTAGAAAGGTGTGTGTGAGTGTGTGTGTGTGTGTGTGTGTGTGTGTGTGTGTGTGTGTGCAGAGCTAGAAAAGAGGAGTTGAATAGGGTAGACTATTCTATAGACTTGGTCACTAGCGATAGAGGCTGAGGGGACGTGTTGGGGAGGAGCGAGAGGGAATGACACAGCGATGCCGAGGACCGGGCCATTGAGGACGCCACAGAGGAGCCCGGCTGCCGCGAGGACGAGACGTCACCGTGCTCCAGGGCTCCGTTGTGGGAGGAGGCGCCGGGCGTTTTCCTAGCTGCAGCAGAGTTTCCCAGCTGAACCAAAGATGGCGGTGGAGGCCCAGCCAGGAGGTGCGGGTGGTGGAGTGGCTGGTGGGCCGGTTTCATAGTCAGTGAGAGAGGTTGCATTTGTTCAGTCTGAGGTTTGGACTCTTTTGAGGAGGGGGAGGGAACCACTGAGGAGGGGGAGGATGGGGGGGAGTCTAGTAAGCTTCCGTCCGTAGAGGGAGGACTGGCACAGCTGCCTTCACCTTGGATGTAGCGAATGCACTTTTTTTTTCTCCTGAGGGACAAGAAGAGAGAAAGAGAGCATCTTTAAGCATCACATCGTCAAACTGCATCGCACTGCAGCACTGTTGCTCGCTTAAATGCACCTTTAACTTCTCTAAATGTCCATTCCTTGAGACTGGTTTTGCGTAACGGATTTTTGCAGGTGCATTTAAGGAGCTTGTGCTAAGACAAAACAAAAAAGTGGTAGAAATGACAGTCGATTTTCCAAACACTAAACCGTCAGACAGGACAGACACGGAGGAGAAGACCACAGGTGAAGCAGCAGGGAAAGGAAATGCACACACAGAGATGATGAGGAGAGAAGATCGGATGGAGTAATGGTTGCTCTCTGGATGTAAACTCAGCCTTTTCTTACAGGCAAGAGCTACAGCTTGGGGATCAGCCTGCTCTCTCCAGCAACACGAGACAGGTCCTGTCCTACTGGACCTGTCTCGCTCGTCTAACTCAATCTGGCCCTGGTCTCTCTTCTCCTGAGGGGGCGGAGTTTGGATACGAGGCGAAAAAGTCAACAAGAGATCCACACTACTCCGCATCTGCCCCACAGACACGAGTCTGTGTGTGTGTGTGTGTGTGTGAGTGAGGGGTCAAGGCATCATGTTTGCATTCCTGCCTGGGGTCGGGACCCTCCCCCCCTGCCTGCTAAGTCCCGAGGCCAGGCCCGTTGCGCTCAGTGGAACCCGATGAACGGGGAAAGGAGGAGGGGGGGAGTTAGGAGAGTAGGGGATTGTTGCGTTTGTCTACGGTGACTCTGCTGCGAAGGCTGTGTGCAGATTTGGTTAAGGGGGAATCTCTGCCCACCTCATCTTTACCCTGACCCTGGCAGTGACCCCTCTCTTAGCTCTCCATTCTATTACAAGGATGCCTGAAGGCCATGGAGTGTTAGTATTTAAGACTCACGGGGACAGGGAGTAAGTAAAAAAAAAAAAGAAGACTAAAAAAAGTGTTTTGGAAAAAAACAAAACATTGAGGCTTTTGGAACATATGAGGCTGATCTACGCTTTAATTAAGGTCGTCAAGTTGAACCTTGTCCTGCGATTCTGAAGGGGATAAAAGTGTACTAAAAGAGAGCACATTGCTAAGAATGAAAAGGAAGAGGCACATCAACAAATCACATTTACAAAAAAAAAAGGGCTCACGAAACCTTGATCACATGCTAGGATGAAAGACAAGCATGCATTTGAGATGAGCTCGACAGTACAGGCACACAACAGCGGACAGTGTGGAAGGCTAGAAAAGAGTGGGAATAAGGCTTTTAGTGCGTCCTACACGGATACTGTAGCGCTGGGTGGTGCGGAGTATCGACCGGCCGTAAAAAGGTATCATTTGACACTACATAGACATCTTGCTCTCAATAACTGTCTGTCAAACTGCAACAAATGAGCTAATATCCATCTTTTAACAGACATATCGATTCATAGTATGTGCCTGTGTATGTTATTGATTTTCTACATCTCGGGGGAAATTACACCAGATGCATCTTTTAGGAAATGGAGCCCAGAGAGAACTTTTAACCTCTGCTCTTAAGACGAAGACTAAATCACGGCGCTTCCCAGTTTCCTGATCTCGTGATCTGCCGTTATTGTTTAAGGAATAACGCAGTATTTTTGATAATGCGTGTTTCAGCTGGGAGGGTAATAAGAGAGCCAAAGTGGAAACACCAACGATGGCGGGACTGCGTGGAGGTTAGGGCGACTGTGAAGAACATTTTCAATATAAACAAAAAAGCCTAGATTAAAATTTTGTTGGACATTCAGTACACTTGTAATTGAAAAACTATTTTAAAATAGGTTTATAAACGGCGAAGAATGACAGCTTATTGCAAAAACTACACTTTGAGCCGACACATATAAACGTTTGAAACCATACAAATGAAACGTGTAGCAGTAGGAAACAAACAATGTGTTACAATGGTTGGTGTTGAAAAGAGTCAAGAAAGAGGTGGGGCGGGGGGTGTGGTGTAAGCCAGACACAGAGAAGGGTATTACTTAGCAGAAACAAATACCTACCATGAAAATATTCCCAATTCAAAGACTGCTTGTGTCAGAACAGAAAGACAACAGGTAGGGACTAAGTAAGGGTTATTGAAGAGGAGTTTGGAGGAAGAAGAGGTGGAGAAGGAGGAGGAAGAGGGCACAGAAAAGAGTGTCACTGAGCAGGCCCTCAGAGAAAGCAGGGCTAAATTTGTAAGCATAACATTGTTATTCAAAGGACGCCAATTAGAACATACATGACAGTTACGATGAGAGGGGATTATCCACTGCATGGCGAGAAAATGGATTTCAATTGCTGTTCCGAAATGACATTAGGAAGCCGTGATCTTACGGCGAGATAACAAAATATTCAGTAATCTTATTTAGAAATCCATTTTCTGCCACTGGGCTTGAACTGAGTTCAATGGAGGAAAAGTTGCTGTGAGGGAATTTACAGCAGGAAGCTCCTCAGTAAGGAAAAGGAGCAGAGGAGTTTGCCATCTGTTACCAGACTGATGGAAACACGTTTGAGAGGGATTACTGAGCACATAATCAAGTAGAAGAAACTGCTCATTGTGGATGTCTTCCTCCCATTGGTACTACAGCAGTTATACCTGCATGGTTTGCACCATAAACTCAGCTGGTCAAGCCCGAACAAGGCACGACACTTCTTTGGGGTATTTGCATCTGTTAGCCAAAGAGGTAGACACAAACACACACACACACAGAGACAAATAACAAAAGAAAAAGAAAGAAAAAACAAAATGGACACGTCATTGCACAGACAAAAACATGTAGCCAGGGCTTAGGTTTAGGCTGGCAACACTGGGATGTCCTCCATATTGAACAAGCCATCAGGCTCCAGGATCCTCCAAGCCCCGACCTGCCAGTTTCTGATTTCTGACCAATCTCAGAGAGGCTTATTGTACTGTACATCCTGCAATGAAACCCCTGAAATGTTTCTCCATCAATACATACGCACAGACACCATTCATACAAACACTCTGGCATATGCTGTT
This sequence comes from Cottoperca gobio, assembly GCF_900634415.1. NCBI lineage: Eukaryota > Metazoa > Chordata > Actinopteri > Perciformes > Bovichtidae > Cottoperca > Cottoperca gobio. Next base: position 12,325,510 of record NC_041373.1, on the reverse strand, counting down.
AATACCCTTTTTCCCCCAAACAGTAGGTAAAAAATAAAAATAAAAAAAATAGTGGGAACCTAGAGATAGACCGGCAGGGCGTGGCTGGAGGAAGCTGAGAGATCATGATAGCCTGGCGGGACAGACAGAGGGGAGGGGAGAGAAGAGGAAGAAAAGGCAGCAGCAGAAAGCGAAGGAGGAAGTCCCAGTGCACAGTGTCCAGCCTTCACCTGGCCCTGGCCGGTGCATGCACACACCATACACACCTGCACGGGCCACACCAGTTATTCTGTTGATCGAGCCCAAAGCGCGCTCGACACTTCTTAGGAGCGCTCAGGTCTGATGCCGCAACAGGGAGGGGAAGCCAGCACAGAGAGGAGGGAAAAGAACCAAAACCAAAAACAATAAGGAACAGAAATCAAAAAGGAGGAGAGAAATGAGGAGAAAAAACAGGTAACAGTGAATCTATGAAGCTTGGCAGTGGATCATTGCAAGAAATCCCCTCACCCCCAAAAACACCCGTAAAGCCATTCTCAAGTGTGCCTTCAAAAAAGGACAGGACTGAACACAATTAGTGTGATTCAGACATTAGTAAAAAAAATCAAAATGCATGCAAATTATGACATTAATATGGAAACAATCGCTTTTAGTAATCTAAATTCTGACTGGAGTTAAAGCGGAAGATAAGATGCTTAATTGTTTTTCGAGAGGGTACAAAAGGAGCGAATAGCAAGTTGGATTAATTTACTTGCTAGATGTTATCAGTGCATGTTTTTAGAGAGAAGGTGGGGGGGGTGGGGGGGGGAAGAACTAGGCGGAAGCAGAGTGCTGAAACAAGAACGGACGTGAGTCGGCCCTAGTCAGGGGAAGGATTAAAAAAATAAAATAAGTCTGGAACCTGAAGAGGGAATCTACTCCTCAGACCTGGCATCAAACACGTTGACTGTTTTCCAGCAACACTGTAAAAGCTGCCAGTCACCTGCTTAGCTCTACCCAGTGACCGTGTGACCATCAGAAGCAGAGCAGAGTGACAGCAGAGTGTTGTGCTGGACGGTTTGAGACCAGGTCTTGGCTGAGTAGAGACAGATTTTTTTTTAAAAAGGGGGGAGGAAGCCAAACTCATGCTGGCCTATTGGAAAAAGCGCAGCTACTGAAGCGAATAGATTAAGGAGGTTTACCCTGACAACACATCCTTCAGGTCATACTGCACAATGATACTCTAACTTTATATAATGAGTTCCTCAAGCAGACTGCATAGTGATTATGCATATTACATGAGTACGTTAAATTAAATAAAGAAATCTAGCTTGAAGTTAAATAAACAATAGCAACATTTTAAGAAAGGATAGCAGCAAACAAAGCATAAAGAGCATATTTAGATAGAATTTTTATCTTAAACCTGCCTACTATTGCACATTCATTGATAAATAAATAAATAAACATTAATTTAAAAAAAAGAGAAGAAAAAATAAATAAACAAGTTAGTAATTTAATACTCAAAATGACATTAGCACCTGTAATCGGAGGGAGTGAAAGGCAAGGATTTGGAAAATATTCTCTGTGTTCTGAAAAAAAAGAACAGACAGAGAGGCCTTCAAGAAGAAATCCGTCACCAAACGAGCGCAAAATACATAATAACAAGTCGCCACTGCTCCTCACAATACGATCAGAAGAATATGAATCATTAGAATGGAAAATGGATAAATCATAGAATTAGCAAACCTCCTTAATTTTAAAGATGTAAGTGATTTTTTTTCTTCTTAGGTTGGTATAAAAGCATGCCATGAAAGCAAGCAAGGGGCAGCCCAACACACACACACACACACACACGCACACACACGCACACACAGTACTGTAGTGCAGTCTATCTGCAGGGCACAGGCATTATAAAACAGGGCCACGCACACAACACTAGGCAAGTTAATGGCTCTCACAATGCTTTAACTTCACATTCTCAAAACATACATATCACAATACCAGAACGCTAAGGGGCACAGTGGGGAGGGAGGGGGGTGTCAAGAGGGGAGGTGAGAAGGAGTGTGGGGGGGTCATGCATATTCAATTGTTATTAGCTGGGGAAGGCTAGGGAAAAATGGGAAAAGGGGGAGGTATTACAAGCAACTCTACTATTTAAATATTGCATTGGGTAGCATAACTATATATATATATATATATATATAAAAAAAAAAAGCCAGGCACAATAACACACACACACACAAAACATAAAACAAAAAAAAACTAGCTTGACTTTTATCTTGCAAGATGTCACATCTGCCTGACACATGATGGGGCTCTTCTAATACGAGAGATAATTGCAGCTCACTTACCATTGCTCTCTGCTTGCTGCTTTTCCCTTTTTCTCTTCTTCCTTTTCCCCTGTTGGTTAGCCGCCAAAAAAATAGAAAAAAAAAATAGACACAGACAGGAACCTTAGTTATTATATTGCAGAATGCCCAAAACATGAAACCGAGAATAGGACTTTTCTATGTGTATACTTATTTATTCATTCATTCTTTCCCAGCCTCTTTTTCTTTACTGTCTCTGCCCTCCGGTTTGTAACAGCCACTGCAGGCCAAACCAGAATTATCTCTGTTTTCTGCTCTTTTCTTCTTTTTCTGTAATCTTTTGTCTTATTTCCCTCTGCTCTGTTAACATGGAGACATCTTGACAAGCCTCTGCTTTGGAAGACACATTTCAGTTTTTGGGATAAGGCTGCTCGTGGTCAGCCTTATCCCAAAAACTGCATAAAGTTGATGAGAATCTGTGCACTTGTGTGTCAGAACAAAGTGTCTCGGGAGAAAAACTTTCATGGAGGACTCATACGAACAACATCATGGTCGGACTGTTACACATATTCCTTCATGTCATAACAAGGTGGGCTTAGGTGAAGCCCATTTGTCCAGTGTCAGATATACAAATCAAAAGGCAATTACGAGAAGAAAGTGATCCCTCAGGCTAGATAAGAGCTACATAAAGAACTCAGCATGGTCATGTCACCTAGTGAAAAGGAGAGAAGAACATCCTGTTACGACTTGTAAACTTAAAAACTTACATAGTTGTCTCGTGCTGACCAGCCGGGGTACAGCTGCATGTGGAGCTGTCGCTCTTTCCTGGCCAGCTCGTAGTACTTGGCCTGCTCCTCCCGCGATAGGGCGTGCCACTGTAATATGAGAAACAAGACATTAAAAAGAAGCCATAAAAAAAAAAGACAGGAGAAGTATAGGTGTGCCGGTAGTGAACTGGACTTAAACCTACAACACGGGGCCATCACCAGGCTGTTCATTTAACTTGAATCCCAGGTGTATATCAGCCCATGTTTAGAATACGATTGTGAGCACCAGGATTAAGAACCACTCTGGTAAACCTTTCAGTTTGACCATTACAGTGTTGTCTGTTCAGACTTACCCTCCTTCCCAGGATCTGGTTGATGGCAGCACTTTCCTTCAGTGTGCACTCAGCCACAACCTTGGCCCGCATCTCCTTCATGTAGAGCATGAAGGCATTCAGAGGCTTCTTTATGTGGACCTGTTTCTTTTTCTCCTCTTCCTTTTTAGCATCTGACTGTTTCCTGTGGAGGAGCAGCAGAGGGCAGAAAAGTGAGCAGAGTCAACCTGCGAGCGAAATGAGCGAATGAGTGAAACGCGTGTTTAGGGGCAAGCGGATGTTGTACTCACGAGCTGTTGAGAGAGATGTCGCTGTGGGAGGATTCCTGCTTGACGTTGGATGTGACGATGGCCGGGTGTGGGATGCCCGTTGCGTGCAAACTGTGGTGAGGTGGCACCATGTGTGGGGGGAACCTAGAGGACAGAAGACTGTGTAAATCGACACCGGTGAAATGAGGAAATGGAACACATGTATAAACAAGACCAAGTGGGCTAAATTACATCTTTCAATGACATGTCAAAGAACAACATGGTTCAATCTGTGTCATAGAAATGGAATTGGATGCCACAAGAAATGCACATACTAACATTGACATGAAAATGTCCCATGGCTGAGTCCAGTTAGCATAGATATATTTACTACTAAAAATGTCACAGACACTTCAATAACAACACAAGTTATGACAAACCATCAACAGAACCTTCAGTAAGATATGATTCAAATCACGAACGCTATATTGTGTGGCAATAATGAAGTGCAATTGTCATCTATGATAGCTGAGGAAACGCTTTCCGAATGAGATTTAAATTCCATGAGCAAAAAATAAAAAAGAAGCCAATCGCATAACTTCAAGTCATTGTTATATTTGAGGAAACTGCATTTTTAGCATTTGCGCTGATATGAAAATGCCAGGTTTACGGGACGGGTAAAGCTTGAACCATTATGTCTTATCAAGGAATATTGCTATATAACTATAACTAGATTAAAGAATGTTCTATCCAAGTCTAGTATCACTTCAGGTTTTGGGTCTCTATTTGCCTTCCTCTCGTTCTTTTCTGCCAGTCCAGCAGTCAGCAGCACTGACATTTGTTATCTTCATCCCTCTACGCTCCTATCCTCATTTCATCGTCTCCAAACCGCTCCGCATATCGAGGCCAGAAACCCTTATTTATTAAATCATTTCACCGGCCAGAACAGCCATAAGACACTGTGTGTGCCGGTGTCTGTATGACACTAATTATTTGTGTCAGATTATTTGAACGCGTACGCGTCTTATCTGCATGTGTATGTTTACAGCGCGGCTCCACGTGACCACACACACATTTAAGAAAGGAGAGGAGGATGAAGGAGAAGGAATAATTCTCCTTTTTTTCTTTCTTTAATATAAAGCAGCTCATTATCCGGCTGTGTCTGGCTGCATGGCTCCGAGCCAGAATATAATGATGAGGATAAACTCGCCAGGAACAACTACTTTCTGTTGGAGGCCATCTCAGGGGAGTGCCAGTGCGCTCCCCCCTCAAACTCTTTCCCTCTTTTTCTCCTTTCCCCTCTTCTCCCTTCATCACTGACACATTGGTGTTTGTGCCATGTCATCCGTTGATGGGGAGCTCGGCAGCAGTGGCTGCATATCGCCCATCATTAGGGCTGCTGCATTTTCCTCGCTCACTCCGTTTCCTCTCTCCCTGTTCACCCTCCTTACTTCTCTCTCTCTGTGCACTTGTTAAAATTTCCTCTGTTGCAAGATCTATTTTTTTCTCTCCTCTTCTTCTTCTTCTCTACTCCTCCCTGTCCCCTCCCCTCCTCCTGCTGCCACTGCATGGCCCAGGTTATGGTTTAAACATGACGGCCATCCCTTTGAAGCGTGGGGGCATCATCATCATCATCCGGGCTCATCAGCAGCAAGCAGCGCCTAGGACCAATTTAACCAACACAGAGAGGGAGACGCAGCAGAGAACCCCCACCCACCCCAACCCTGGGGCTCCTACGTCTCAATCTAAAAAGGTAAGAATGGCTGGCGGTGTATGGGGTGGGGGTGAGGGGGAGGGGTCAGTGGCGCAGCAAGCCCAGTGTAAGCCAGTGCCATTTAATTGCCAATGCGAAGCAGTAGCCCCCGTGCCTGTTTAATGTATAATGATCCGCCCCGGTGCGCTTCTCCCGTTCCCGAGGAAAAGAGAGGGAGCGGGATGATGGGGGAACATATCAAAGGGCAGGCTTAAGCATAAGGGGCAAAGGGGCCTTCACATCCTCCTACCTGTCACACTTACATTCACACACACAATATCAGGGACCTGCACTGACTCCAACCCCATTATCAAAATAATGTCTTTCATTTGCTCCGCTGACTGTCTCTACTCTCCTTGGCTCTTTTTTTTTTCTTCCTCTCGTCCAAAAAAAAAAGAATGCATTTTTTAACAGGACCTAGGTGTAAGGTGCTCATTGCAGGACGACGAGGTACCAGATTCCTTCCCTGCATCCTAATTCAGTTCGGGCTACAGCGCAGAGGGACCGATACTGAAGCAGCGCGCTCCTGCATAGAACTGGCTCCCGACAGGAGTACAAGGCCAGGAAGACTTTCCTCCAGTCAGCCTGTTCCCTACAAATCGTTTGAGCCATCACAGCCTGGTCCATTCTGTGAACAAGACCAACTGGCTGAAGGCTATGTATGAAAGGATTCTGCCATTTTGCTGACACAATTAGACGGATATTTTACTAGATTTACTCAACAAATTGATTTTCTTTTCTCCTCTGCCCTGTCAAAGCCAGAATTTTGTTTTTTTGGGAGATGTGTTAAACACTCCCATTCTCCAGAGAGCTCCCAGAGCCCTCCATCTATTCAGTTATACTAATTCAATTAGGGGCCTCATCACAGGGCATTAGCTCTTCCCCATGGCCAGCCCCCCCCCACACCCCAGCCAGTATATTCAATTAGCTGCACTGGAAATAAGATGATCACAATGTAGAGGCTGTCATTAAGGGACCACATTAGCAGTCACTTAAAGCCCAGGTTGGCTGCGTGCTGCTGCCAGATGCCGATGTCTGGACAGACCCGACGTCTGACCCTTTGCACCTGAGACCGGGATGGGAATATCTTACTATAATCCAGACACCCTTCTCCATGAATGAGTTTTAAATGTAACGTTTGATGCAAGAAGGTCTTTATATTGGAATCACTAAAAGGACGGTTTAATAGCAACAAAGAACAGCTGAAACACTGAATTGTACAAACTCAGTTTTCCTTTATTCTCAGGGCTATGCGTAAAAAGAAATGTCACCCCCCCCCCCCCTGCAACTCCTCCCTCCCTACATCTACATGATCCATCAATGTCACAGAGGTCTAAACACGCCGCCCTCAGGAGCTGCTTTTCCAATCAGACTGTAATTAAACTGAAGCTTGTCCTCATCCCTAGACTCTAAACCAGCCCCGTCCATAGTCCCCTGCTGCAAGGGCGTGAAGGGGAGGAGGGGGGTGTTTGTTTTCTGTGTTTAGTGCTTTTTGGGGCTTTTAGTGATCTAAATTTGATAATTTCCCCACACAATATAGAGGACATGCGTCCCTCAAGGGAACAGTAAGCAGTTTAACATCAACTGACAAACACACACATGTTTACAAGATGGCAACACATACACATACCCCCCATGGGTGCACTAATGTCCACAGCAGCACTTGAGCTGGACCCTAATGGGCTGGACCAAAGCACTAGCCAAGTGTCAGGGCCCCGGCTTATATCATCAAGTTCCCTTCAAAGTGTTGCTGTGTTTGTTTATCGGTCTGGCTGCTCAAACTCACAGCATGGACATGCCCCAGCTCATTTCAGATCTGCCTGACATGCAGTGGGGATAAATGTTCTTCAGGGGCCTCATTAGAAAATGATAAATATAATTAATATTTGAGCATGCTAGCTGCAGCCCCACACTGGAGAATTGGCCTTTTGAACACATAGATGGGGAGTGTGAGCTCCCCTAAGGGAGAAGTTGCAGCTCACTGTCTCTGCGTGTGTGCGTGTGTGTTGCTTGGGCATTGCTCTCAAAGCCATCACAAACACACACACACACACACACACAGCTGAATGTAAGAGGAGGTGTGTGTGTGTGTGTGTGTGTGTGTGTGTGTGTGTTTAGCTCTTAGGTCTCAACTCACCTTGACATGGATGCGTTGACAGTGAGCGCAGTTGGGTAGGGGTGTCTGAAACCCCCTGTTGTGATTGGATAAACAGGTTGACCTTGCCTGGGAAGAGGGAAGAAAAGAAGAAAGGGGAAAAGGTAAAGGAACAGGGTTGATGGAAGAGGAGAAGTTAAAGCCCTCTGTCTCTCTCGTCTCCCCACCGTGGGCCTCTTTATTCTCATTTGATCAGGACAAAAATCTAGGGGATTGCAGAGCGCAGATCAAAGGGAGGAAAACTCTGAACAATTTGAATGCCACAAATCTTGATAGCAATGGCTAATTAAATTTCATAACCCTTCGCTCGGTGTCGACAGAGTGGGGCCCTGTTCCTCCCCGAGCTGGAACTAGGTGTTTTGTTGTGATAATTAAAGACGAAGCGCGGGTCTCTTTAATGGAGCCATCACGCTAATTGAGGTCTACACATCCAAAGACAAACAATAATGAATGTAAATTTATACCAAAATAAAGTGCAGCAAATCAAAGGGCGCCATGGCTGCGCTCGGGGCCTCTCTCGGTATTTAGATCGCGGTGAGAAAACATTAAATTAACAGAGCTTAATTTGTAGCCTTTTGTCATATTAACAAGTGTTGACAAGAGTTACCAGGGGAAAGCCCCCGTGTGGAATTGTGGGTAAAGTACGGGCAATCGTGGTTCATTACTCTAATTGGACCATACAGAGACATGCAAAATACTATTTGCCACAAAGTAGCAAGTTGAGGGTTGGTGAGGGTGTGAGGACGCAGCGACGGGCTGTTCTGGTCCAGGAGCGAGTGTGTTAGAAAGTTACGCTATTATCAAGTTTTACACGCCTTAAAAACACAGAGAGGAGACAGAGACAGCTTCCATAATTGACTTTGTGTACGTAAAGAACAATGTATGTACAAGTTAGGTAATATCTGCAACTGTTGTTAGCGTTTCTTTCTCTTTTTAATGATCAGAGAATGCAGTAAAAACAAAAGTCATTAAAAACTTACTGTGGTACTAGCCATCCTAACGGATGGGGGATCTGGCCGACAGCTCCAGGTGACAGTGGGTAATAAGGAGATATATCTGGAGGATGCGGAGGTCTTGGAATTCCTGCGGAAGAAAGAGGATGACAGGAGCAGTGAGGAGGTGGACAGACAAGATGATGACAGAGAGAGAGAACCAAATCTTTGTCAGTGCTCAATTCATGCTTTGTTGAGAGTTTCACATCTGAACGGGGCACACATCACAGGAGTGCAGATGGGAGGATGAGGAGGAGGAAGAGGGCTTGCTGCTCGCATGTACACAGTGCTAAATCACACTTCCTGATCAAAGGCCTTTGAGGCGGCGGCGGCGGCGGCACAATGTGTTGGAAGAGGCAGAGGGGAGAGAGGTGAGGAGAGAACACCAACACGTTTCTTGTCACATTTGTCTACTGATTCAGGAGATTAATTATATAAAATGACTGAGGTTTAGAAGTGAACAAAACACAATATAATTAAAAGCCTTCTCTGTGATCAGAGAGCTGCTAATACAGGGCTCCAGGTTGAGTCAGGTGGATTTACACTGACGTACTGGCTGGATGGATATGGATTTTACCTAATGGTATACACGAGTACATGAGCTGAAAATCAGCATCAATGTAACTGCGAGTTTATTTTTCAGTCAAAGTCAATATTCTGACTGTTAATGTGAACGCACGTATAAACTGATCCTCATATTGAAGGAAAAGCAGTGCTGAGTTTAGATTGTTATCCCCCCACAGAGGAGCGGTGACAAAGATGTCCATTTTGAGGACAGCTCTCGTTGAGGGATTCTTCGAGCAATCGCAGCGTCCACGGTGTTGCCTTTGCTTTCTGTGGCAGCTGACAGGCGAAGAGACTGCATCGACAAGCTGCCCTGAATGAATGCCTTGAAAAGGTCTCGTACACAGCCTGGTGTAAAAATAACTTTCTCTCTCATGGCAAACTTGAAACAGGGAACACAAGACATGTGTAAAAGCACAGCAGGGAGGTGTATGCGCTCAGTAGACCAGGAACTGGGGGACTTTCATTTGGCTTTTTTTTTTTTCTTCTTCTCCACACAGCTGGCTCGCCTGTGCAGCTGTTGTTGCAGATATTTCGACCGGTGCAAAACGCGGCCGAAGGAGAGCCAGATCGATCTTCATAGATCAGAACTTTGGCTGATGTTGGTGGTTACACCCAATCCCTGCAGCGGATCCAGGTTCTGCAGGAACTGGCTCTTGAGAGGGATTCTGTTACTGATGGACAATGTGCTGCGCAGCACTTTGTGTCTAAGCGGGAAAAAACTACTAAAACAAAGGCAAATTATATTAAAAAGGAAAGCCTTGTGAACATTATCCAATCGCCACCCAGCGCTGAAGACCTAATACAGCTCATTAATTAATTAAACACTGAGCCCAATTAAGCGGTCCTATTAAGCACTACATTAAACAGCAGCTGGCACATTATTTCCCCTTTGTAAGAGCCATCATAATAAGGGAACATTATTACCTAAAACATTGACTGAATCCACCAGAGAGCATGAAATTATTCCTCGCACTGAAAACGCATTAACCTGAAAGGCTGGGCTGAATGACAGTTAGCTAAATGAAGTGCTGAGTCAAGATGCTCACGGAAATGAATGAAATTGCCTAAAAATGAATGCTGAATGGTTCTGGGAGAGGCAGAATCTGACTGCTTAACGGGAACTCTGCAGGATCAACAGGCTGTAAAGATGTAACTACACTTCTGACAGGCACTGAGCCTATAATCAAAAACCTCTTTAAATCCAAGAGCTCAGGTCACATCTTCCATTTTGAGGATTCTCGTGTACTTAGTCGAAGACATCGTTCTGAGCAGACAGTCTAGAGGGTTTTTTTTGGTATTCACTGGATGTCTTGTTTTGGAGTCTTGGCAAATGGAGTTGCGGTCACGAGCGAGTCGTGGTTGTTTGCTGAATTGCGTGTTTTACGAGGAGGTTTACGAGCCGCCGTTCAGGTTCTTGTTCTCGAATGTAAGGCCACTTTCCACTGACGCCAAACCACATTAATGTGAGCGCGAAAGCTAAATCAATCAGTAACAGATGAGGGCAGAAGTCGTCAACAAGAAGTACTTTAGGTGACTATGGCTATCGGTCCCAGTTAGGTTTCTGACGTTGTTAAAGAAGCGATTAATGACTAATTTAACATTTCCTTAAACTTTCTCGCTTAATATATGGCCGGTTTAACATCAGACAGTAGTTTCAACAACACAGTCTACTTAATAGAATACCTGGATTGTAAATATTGCATTTGAATTGTGTGTCCTACAGACTTGACGGCATTAAAAACAAACACAGTCCTGTATATGTGAACTGTGGTGGCAGGGCATAATAAAACATTTACACACCCCTCGGTGCAAAACACTTTCTAAGAGCTGACGTGCCTCATCGAAGGAGAGTCTGTGGTTTTCTCAACTTCTTGAAAGCATATTGGGGCGGTCAGTTTTATCCTGCGCTGTCTGATTCAAGCAGCATGTTGCTAACTGTAATACCATTTTTGAATAACTGGCAGTCAAACAAACATGCACGCAGCGGAAATAAGAGTTTACCTGTTTTGGGATCCACGTCTGTCTGTAGGTGAGGTGGGGGATTCCCCGGTGTGAAGTGCTCATTGCTGTAGGTGATCAGAGGTGTGAGAGGGTGCACATGGTGAGGGTGCTGTACCACTGGAACCTTATTAGACTGAGAGAAAGAAGAAGGATGGAGAGAGAGAAAGAGAGAGAGAGAAAGGGGGGAAAAGAGAAAAAAAGAAGAAGGCCAGGATGTTAATATTTGGGTTAAGGCTGAGAGATTTCAGGCGCCTGCCGCAGAATTACAACTTGGGTCTGAAGGCTCCCGAAAAGAAGAGCTATCAAATTCATGGTGCTCTCGAGGCGCCAAACCGCCGAAGCCACAGTGAAAATACTGTGGTTTGTAATTAAAAACACTTCTGTGGTGTCACCCTGGAAATTCAGTAACACAATCTAAGAGGCTTGGAGAGTTGCCAGTTCACATTTGGGTCTGATGTGTGATGGGGGCACTTTTAACCACGGCTGCAGTCGAGTAATCGATCATCTGTAAACCACGAAATCAAGGCAGCGCGTGTAAATCCACAGTCATTAGCAGCTGCAGTCAGCGCTCCGCTCTCCTCAGACCCGCTCTCAAGCCTCCTCCTGGTCTCCCCTTCCCTCATCTATTCCCCCAGGGCCCGGTTCACGGAGGGTAGGGGTGCATTGTAATAAAAGGGTTAGGAGAGAGGAGGTGGGGCTGAAAATCCATTTCTGCATTTTTGCCAAATTAGTTTTAGCTATGTAATCTTCTCTTTGTGCTCCTAAGTGGTGCAGGCCCCCTTTTTTCAATTACCCAAAGATTACAGTGGAGCTTTAGGGGTGTGCTGCCGTGGGCCCCTGTGTTAACCGGAGCTCAGCCCCTCTCATCAGGCCGGGCTGAGATAGACACTAATACACACACAGTCCCCCAAACCACAAGATAACCAGATTAGAGCTTCTGCTGTAGATTAGGCTGGTGGAAGAGGCTGCTCTCGCCTCTTTACCCACACATCCTTATCCTGCCCTCAGCAGTCAAAGAAGCAGCACTAATCAGGCTTATCATAACATGGATGATATGTTCAGGGGGAGAGGAGTTAGACACCAAGCTGCTTAGTGTGTGTGTGTGTGTGTGTGTGTGTGTGTGTGTGTGTGTGTGTGTGTGTGTGTGTGTGTGTGTGTGTGTGTTTCAATCTGCTCTCTCACAGGCCACACACCCTCATTAGTGACTTTAACCCATGCAAAAAGAAGAAAAAAAGCGCTCCACTGTGGCACATTTCCAAAAGACTTTGAAAAACCTTAATGGGACTAGATGTTGGCAGGGGGGCATACATACAAATGATGCTCAGTTGCCCGATGCTCATTGACAATACAAATGCAAAGCTGTGGGCCCAGGGCGAGACAAATGTGAGCAGAACTTAATGCTGCAAAATAATCATGTGCCCGGGCTGTTTGAGGCTGAAGTTAATATCTGGCCCGTGCGAGGGCTTAATACACCAACAGTCCATTCAGAGACACGTACTAAATTTTCACTGGGTAGTTAAAGCTGTCCATCTGTATGGTCCATACAAGCCTGGCCATCTAGACCTCTATTCTGTAGTGGCAGTGGTGGGGGAGTGGAGAATGGGAGGGGTGGGAGGGGGGTGCGGGGGGCATTCCCTATTGCCATGGTCCCAATGAAAGATTAATGAACCCCAGCAGAACTCCAGGGAGGCAGAGAGACTCCTGGGACTCATTCACAGCCCTGAGCTGAAAAGGCTATGGAGGAGAGAAGCAGAGAGAGGGGTTGGGGGGTGTGTGTGTATGTTTGTGTGTCGGGGGGGTGGTGGGGAGGGTAGGCGGAATGGGATTCGTTAAAAAGAACACAAACCAAGGCTGCGTAGGGGCTCCTGATCTGATCTGCACATCTAGAATAGTGGGATGAAAAAGAATAAACTGGTAGAAAAACAATCAGGATGGGGGTTATGACAGCTGCCAAATGCAGCTGATGAGTCTGCAGCTGAATGCTAGAAGATGGCCTCTGTCTCCCTCTCCCTTACACCCTCTTTTTCTCTCGTCCCCCCCCCCCACATCTCTCACCTCCTAACCTCCTCCTTCACGACTCTCTGCTCCTCCCTCGGGTAATGATGTGAAAGAATGTTGTCAATTCTTCATCTCTTGGTGCTGAAAAGCTTTAGTGGCCATTTAAATTAGTTCTTTTGTCCAGTGGCCCGGGCCATTGAGAAGACAGTTCAAAATGCCCATCCACTGAGTCCACATTTAGACAGAGGGTGTTAGAGAGGGTGTGTATGGGACTGAGAGAGACGGAGAGAGCTAGAAGCCAGCAGATTTACATCATAGTCACTTGTGGTCAAAGAGTGTGCTCTTTTGCTTTCCTGAAAAGCCCAGAGTGAGGCAAATAGCAACGGGCTGGACAGGCTGCTGCCTCCACAGTTGGCTCAATCCACTACAGACAGTGGCTGGATGTGGCAACATAAACTCAAGTTGTGGTATTGAGTATGTTGGAGGCCTTTGCTGCTTTACCAATGAATTCTCATTTTCTATCTTTTGAGTGAAAGCTGCCAGTGCCATCAGTCAAACTCAAACTCACACCCACAGTGTTGATCACCTAACACATATATAGTCAGTCAGCTGATGTGGACTTCCTGTGGTCTTCAAATCAGCTCACCTGCTCACTCTCTACATGCCATGCGAGCATCCACTTTGTCTCCCGCTGACGTTGAGACAGCACCCGGTGGTCCTTGCGGGAAAAGAGGCCCAGCACCTGCCCTGTGGCCACTATGGCACAATACAAGCCCGGGACTCGTCTGGCAGGCTGTTGGGGTGCTTCAGCCGCGGAGCCCAAAGAGCGCCGAGAAACAAAAGCAGGCAACGTGGGAGGCTTTACTCTCCCTGCTCAACAAAAGCCAGGGGAAAAGAAAGAACACTTCCTGCCCCTACACCCCCGCTGACTTGCATCCTTTCGCACCACCTCCGTCATTACAACAAACAAATATAGCAGAAGACAAACAAAAACACATTGCTCTGTAGTCATAAAGACCAGGTTCTCAAGCTTTAAAAAGAGATTTGGCATTCAAAAGACCCTGCAGAAGAATTTAAGAGCACACTCGTGTACGAACATCAATGAGCACATTGACTCTTTCCTCGTCCAGGACACATACAGCGCCTGCTGCTGAGGAAGGCCAGTGCTGTGAAGTGCAGGCAGCACACTTAAGTACAGCAGACACAAACAGAAGCAGTAGTTGCCGCCTCTGGTTATGTTATTGATATCGCCTTGGCTCTATTTATTCTATTCTATTCTTCTATTTCCAGCTGCAAGGCTTTCATGCTCAAAAGGAAAAGATGCTTATATGCCTGAATATATTTCGGTTTTTTGTGTCATTGCGATCAACCACTATTCACAACGGTGCTTCTCTACAATACCTGCACATTGATGGCTAACAAACGGTTGTTTGGTTTAAAATCTTTGAACAAAAGTACCTCTGCAAGTGTTAAACTCATTTCACAACGCTGCAGGACTTGTGCTAGCAGAATACTCATCTCAAGTATAAAAATGTTTCCTACGCTAGCTGGTGAATAATGCTGTTGCGCCACCGTGTGAAAAATGTAAGAGCACACTCGTGTACGAACATCAATGAGCACATTGACTCCTTAAAAAAGGGGCCTTTTGGAAGTGGACAAATGAATGAGCTGCTTCAAGTCGGACCTCTGGGGAGGGAGAGGGGAGGGGGGTGGTAGAGGACAAGGCAGAAGGGGTGAGAAAGTGACAGCAGGACGGAGTGAGACAAAGAGAGGGAGACAGAGAGGTGGAGGCCGGACAGGAAAAAGCTGTTGGCCTTGCATTTCCGCCTGGTGGCACCTCGCAGGGCCAATTTGAGCCCTAAATGTGAAGGTGGCGACCTTGTGGGCCCAGGGGGTAGCTGGGCAGGGGGGGGGGGGGTGATGGGGGCTCTGCCTCTCTGCTTTTTGTCATGATATGATGAGTTGTCACAACAGCTTGCGGGGCGCTAATGAGCTGTAGTGAGGTCGGGGCAGGGAAGGGAGGCCGGCAAGAGAGGAGAGAGATGCGGGGATGACAGTGCCGTGATGGATTGGGGTCCTCTCAGGCCTCCGAAATTCCAAAGCAAGCAGAAAAAGCTGCCAGAGCGCCCTGAGCCTCTCCCAGAGCGTGCAAGTGGCTCACGTCCAAGGGACATTGAGTGACACCACACGGAAAACACACAGACAACAGCAACACTGGGGAGCTAGGGAAAGTGTCAGAGAAGAGTAATTTGTACGTGTGTGCTGGTATGTGCGCACTATTTGATTTGAGCAAGACAAAAAAGTACAAACTGTGCTGCCACCAATCTAATGAATCATATGGTATCACTCAATGTCGTCTTGTTGAAATCTGTTTACACACACACACACACACACACACACACACACACACACACGATTGCTGTGTTTGCTATGCTATGTACAGTGCCCCCTCCAGGCTAAAAGATCTTCATCTCCTAGCTAACCACATATCATACCGACCAACATTCACATTCACACACTAGCCCTGCTAGAACTCAAGTCAAATCAATCCTCAGATTCGAGCAGACAATCTAAAAGGAATACTTAGAGATGAACGGCAAAGGAATATGAAATGCTCCGACAAATTAAAGGCTTATCACAGTCACAATCCTCCAGCATGCCATGCTGATTAAAAAACCCTGCTACATTTCAGAAATAATATTTCTTGGTTAATCACTGCAGATAGAGAGAAAAAACCCCTCCACAATATTAAGAACCTGGGAATTGTAGAGGGGGAGCAAAGGGATTTAAAAAGCAGATATGGAGGTGTTGATCAGTTTTCTCTTGCAGAGAAGATGCGTCTCTGAGGGCAAGGGGCTCCCGAGACCATAGTATATTTAAAAGTTAATCTATTCACTTTGCTGCAGTGACATGCCGACTGCTTGATCAGAGCGCTGAACAAAAATATTATGTGGGCCAGAGCCTTTGCTCCCCTTCCTCCTGCTCTCTTCGCTAGCACTCAAGTCATTCGTCACCATTTATTTTTGCTTCCCATCTTTGATAGTCGGCACATCAAATAGAATCGCAGAAAAGGACATGTTCTGATATGTCACAGACAAATAAAACTGCGCACAAATAGCTTAAATATGAAGTGGTATTTGGTAGAACTGTTGTATTCTGTGAAGACAAATCGCCTCTTAGACACACGTGCGTTAAAGCTTTTTCTTTTCAATGTAAACAGCCTCTTGAGCTCTCATACCTGAGTTAAAGGGGCTTCTCTAAGAGGTGATATTGTATCACAGTGGTAAGAGCCAGACTGAATTCTGCCTTTTGAAATGCAATCAGCTCCTCAGAATTTCAGTTGAAAGCCAGGCAATTAAGAATTTGAATTGAACGGCAACATTAACAAAGGGATATGTTAATCTGTGAGGTTATTGAAATCTTATTTTTACATTTCATGGTTAAGACATGAGCTCCATCAAATAATGTTTTGTCAAGTAAATAATATTCCTCTCGAGAGAACAGTGTTTTTTTTGAAAATGTACTTCTTTTTTTATTTAATTAAACTTAACACTTGTTTTCAACATTTATTATTTAGGCCTCAATTTAAGAGTATCAATAACATTTGGGATTCTTTTTTTTTTTTAAAGTGTGTGACAATTACTAAACAGTGTGGAGCATCAATCCATGGTTTGAGCACATATTTAATAGTGTTACAATGTCTATACAACACACAAAAAAACTAAACACAAAAGTTTTCCATGTGGCTGCACATTTTCTACAGACTTAAAAATCAGATGGCCACCAAATAGCACCCCCCCTCCCCTTCCACTCGCCAACTTACTACCCAACCTGCACCAGCACAACAACAACAACAACAACAACAACAACAACCTGTCAGATTAATGCTAAAAGCCTTCAGTGGTAAGAAAAAGCAGAGACAGTGAAGAAGCAGGGGAGCAGTACTGCGTTACTCACCCAGCTGCTCAGATTGAGGTGCCAGCAGCCCACCTGCTGGAGGAGAGAGAGCCCGGGGCCCAGGACTCCTGCCTTGGCTCCCGTCTCCTCCGGCCCGGCTGAAGCTCCATCCCGCGGGTACATGACCCCCTCTGTCCCACCCCCGCCCCCGTCTCCTCCTCCTTCCACCTGGCCCCCCCAGCTCCTCCTTCCCTCTCTACGCCGGGGAGAAGCTCTCTTGCTTCTCTTGGCCGCTTCTCTCCTCCACTTCTCCTTCTTTGTCTGTTTCTGCCTTGGCTCCTTCCTCCACTGTGTGCGAGCGTGTTGCTGGGCATGTGTGGTGTGTGTGCACGTGTGTTTATCGTCCCCCCTCTCTTTGGTGTCGCGGCCGGCTGACCATTGTTCCCTCAGGTTTTGACATTAGAGTGTGTGTGCATCTCTTGAGGCGTCTAGAGCAGGTTCAGGTTCTTAGGCCTTCCCCATAAACACACAGTCAACCACTCCAACCACAGAAACTCTTGCTCTTAGCGGCCCGCAGTCTCCTCTTCTTCTCAGTGAAAGTTTTGATGCCGGTGACAAGAAGAAAACAAGAAGTGAGAGCCAGAATGTGGAAAGAGAGAAGGAAAAATGACTGTGAGCAGCTTCTCAGCACTGCAGCAGTCTTCCCACTAGCAATACTCCAGAAGAAGAAAAAAATACTCACAAATACACACACACACACACACAGAAAAAAAATCAGTTATTACCCAAATCCCTGCAGTACGTTGGGTCTGTGTATGTGCTTCTTAAGAGTATGTGTGTGTGGGCTCTGCTGTGCCTCCAGGATGCCCAGAGACGAACTGGCAGCTTGAAAAGCTTTGGCTACAAGGTAAAGCGAGCAAGGCGAGAGATGGAGACAAAGAGGAGAGAGCAGGAGAGAGAGAGAGAGAGATAGAAGGGGAAAAAAAAAAGGAACAAGACACAACAACATCCACAAAGGGAGGGCAGGCTCAGCAAAGTGTGGCCAACAGTCACTTTATCTGTGTGATGCTGACAGTCCCCTCTTCAGACCCACTTTCCAAGGAGGAGGGGGGGGGGGGGGGGAACAGAGGAGAGGGGGAGAAAGTCTTCACTTTGACACGGACGTGGCACCTTTCGTGGCTTTATCCCCCCCCCCCCCACCCCCTCAGCCCACCTCAGAGTGGAGAACAATTCTTCTCTTAACTCCCACCCTCAACTCTGTCTCCATTCAAGGTTCACGTGAACAAGGCCTTGAGCCCCCTCCTCACTGCCCTCACCTCCACACTCTCTTTTCTCTGCATCTATTTTACCTATCAAATCCATTATTCTTCTCAATAGTTCAATCAAATGATGAGCTTCGGTCAAGACTTTCTTCCAACAAGCGCAAAGAAATTCAAGAGATCTATTGGCCTTCAGAGCGCACACGCAGACAACGTGCATTAAAGGGCAATTCCATCAAACACATGACTTTTGCTTTGTTATTTGGGAAAACTAAACATGTTGCTAAAAAAAATAGGCACGTTGTTTTAAAAATATATATGCGTCAATAACACAATCTTTAATTGTTTTTTTCTGAGAGAAAAGATTTGTTCCCACACTAAACATTTATTATATTAGGGAATTATTATTTAGCTCTTTAATAAAAGAAACAGGAACAAATGAACACATTTAAAATGTTACACCCCTTCAAATAAAGGATTTATTTTTATAGTAACTTAAAAATTTAAACGGTTTCTTAATGTAAGGATAATTTCCTTTTTTACATTCTATAATTAACAAGCCTTGTCATCCGTTTATTACCTTTTATAACCTCTAACAACTTCAATCTGATTAACGTGACCATGACAAATGAAATATTTATAGAATTAATCATCTCCATCTAAGCACAGTAACATTTTATATATTTTTAATATAACCTGATGAAGGTTATTGAAGAAAATAATATTTAAGTGAGGGAATTTAGAAACGTTGAAAAGAATTGAAACAAAAATATATGTAAGAGTGAGGCCAATAAAACAAACAGATGAATGTTTTTCAGCCGCATTAAAGGCATTTAAAAAAAGTTGGCTACAGAAACAACTAAAAAAAACTTACAAAGACTTTTCTCTTAATACGCTGTTCCTTTCTTTTTCTCCTGCACTCGCTCAGCCTCTCTGTCACTGTTGGGACACTGCTCTTCCCCTGGCCTGCAGCAGGCAGTCCAGAGGCCCTTAAAGCCAAAACAAAGCCCTGGGAATGTCCTTTACACAGCTTGGACAATAGCGCCGGGGCTCCAGCTTGACAAGTAAAAGAGCCCCGACAAGGCGGTGGCTAATTGCCTGCCCTCCCTCTATTCAGCCGCCCTGCCACACTCCTGCCATCTCCTTTTGTCCCACGTGCACTTTCTTAAGTAAACTGCCAGTTCACCAGCAAGTGATGGACAGCTCCCAATCACCCAGCCACAATGGCATCAACGCGACAACACAAGAGAGCACAGAGGGGAGAAAAAAATACTCCACTGTCTGAGATGTTCGCACGAGACCAAAAAGTGTGCAATACAAGAGAGGAAAAAAGGAACAAAAACTTTTAGAAAACAGGGAAACGGAACGGCCTCTGACCTTTACAAATTCATTATTTTCACAGATAAATTTAAACAATGTAGGATAAATCCGTAAAGAGAAAATAGATTTAACAGGCACATCTAATATTAAAGTCCTGGTTTTGTTCTTTAAGTATTTACTGTAATAATTATGTTATTTAAAATAATCGGATTTCATTAGAAATGCCAGATACTTAAAGCTTTTAGATATAAACTATACAATAAATATTAGCCCTGTTTTATTAATGTTAGCAGAAGCAAAGGAAAAGCAGATACAATCAAACTTCCTTAAATCTAAATGTCAATACAACATATAAATTGCTTCAATAAAAAAAAAGGTATTTATCAATTACATTTAATATAATTGTGTTATACCATACAATAAACAATAATACTATTTAGCGTGATGTCTTAGAAAAATACACCCCTGTCAGGTTGTCAAGACAAAGCAATCAAACACTGCCTTTCATTATCCAAATTGTCAATCTGTCACTTAGCAACATAAGTGTTATAAATTGCCAAAAGGACCCCAGAAAAATAGCCATGAATAAATACAATCAACACATAATATATAAATCCAAACAAGCACCGTAAAATAAAGCATAGCTGTAATTAAAATGTTGAAAAGTCTTACCATTTAAAAGAGCTGTATTTGGGATGCTGCTCGGTTCCTGGTTAAAACAAGCATGCTGGCACTCGTGGTAGTGCACAGACTCCAAGCAGACTCCCACCACCATGTCAGCCACTAATCCACTGGGGGGCAGCACCTCATCTACGGCAGCCCCTCGCTAAAGCCCGATGAGTTAAGCCGATAAGAGAGCGTCCGGAGGACCGGGCAAAAGAGCCAAGGTATGCTGGAGCAACTTAGGACGGAAGTCCTTCAGGTCCCAGAGCGGAGAGGACTGTGGTGGCCAGAGCTGGCTGTTCACTCTCAGCCCCCTCATGCATTCAAACTCACACTCAGGCTCCGCTGCTCTTCTCCGCGTCTGACCGAGACTCCCTCTTTCCCCCTCGCCCATCTTCATATCCCCCCTAATAAGCTCTTTTGTGACCATCTCTCTTTCTTTGATAAGTTGAAAGAACAACAAAAAGAGGGAGAGAAAGAGAGAGGCTTTCATTCAGCGGCTTGGCAGACATAAAGGTAGTGGAGTGCCGTCTATAGGAGTTGCCCTAACTTGGCTAAACTCAAGCAGCGGGGTGTCTCTCGTCATGTCATTAATCCCCAAAACTAGCCACGCTCCATTCACCGCAAGTCACACTAAATTAAATACAAAATCAAAAACACAAACGCTGGGCAGAAAAAGTGTCAGAAAAAAAGGCTAGAGAAAGCATTCCGATCCGGGGCAAAGGGTGCGTGGTGTCGCAGCCACGTTTGCCCCTCAGTCCTGCCTGTCGGTAGCCCCAATTTTTGATGTAGGAAGCACCGGAACAAAAACAGCGACACAAAAGACAAAAAAACACAAACATTTATCACCAAAAGAGCCTGTCATCGACTCAAACTCTCCCGCCTGAACTCTCTTAAGACAAGTGCGAGGGGGAAAAGGAACCCCAACTCCAAAGTCAAACCTGACACACAAGAAGCCAACAACAGCAGTTAAAACAATACAAAAAATATCAATAAATGGATACAAGCACTGTACGGTTTTCGGGAGAGCTGGCAATAGAAAATTCAACCCGGCCAACTGGTGGCTTGAAGAGAGGAAGCCCACTCTTAAAGCCGTGATCCGACCATCCACTATACCACCGCTGTGAGCCTTTTAACCACAGCAGAAAAAAAATGACTATTGATCTTCAAATAGCGATAATTGAAAAGATCAAAAAGATTAAACAAAAAATCAAGAATGTGCTGACTTACCATGTTGTGCTCCTCTTTTTGTTGCAAGTTTTTGTTTAAATAAAAAAAATATTTGCTCAAAGATGCAGCATCGGAGGTGTCAGATTTGTGTAGCCGTCTCTTGATCGTATTACTTCCACAGTCCCGGTTTCCAATGCGTCTGAACTTTTTCCCTTTCTCTTTTATTTTGTTTGTGGTACCTAGCCTTTTTTTTTTCCCCTGCTTAAGACTTAAAAAGCCTTCAGCTCAGTAAAGCAGCACAAATTATCTTGCCACCTTGCTCAGCTCTGATGCTTTGGCCGCTAACTTTGGAAGGCCCTTTACTACTGCATCAAAATTAGCATTGTCAAAGCAGTTAATGAATATTAATATTGTATTTGTCATTGGAGCTGGCCCATTGCTGAACTCCAAGTCATCCATCAGGGACAAGATTAAGCACACAATTATTTCTGACTGACAGGGACCAAATCTGGAAGATTTTTTTTTTTTCCTCCAACAATTTAAAGAAAAAGACACAACATCATCTTAAGGTACCTCCCATGAGACGAGACGAGATTAATACACTTTTAATGAAGCAAGATTGCGTGTTGCATGAACAGCGGGAATCTCAAGAAAAAAGGAAGGATGAATATAGAAATATATTCGCTTATAATTTTAACCTTTTTTTTTTTTTTTTTTAAAGGATTGAAATCATAAATCATAAATTACGGTTTGAAATCATAAACATAATTTTGATGACGCCAGACACAATTTAAATTCAAAGAACATCCTTTTTTTTCCCCTCCCTTTTCTTTTGATGAAATACAACGGATTTATTCTCCTTGATTTTCTTTTTACAAGAAGATCCGGATTTGCTTTTTTCACCTTTGTTGGAACATTGATAGAAATAAGATGTACAAGTGCTGCACTGTGAACAACGCTGGCAGTAAATTTAACATGAAACAGTCATTAAAACCCTGGACCTCCAGCACTCTCGGCAGAGCCCAGCGGAGCCCCGACCGCTGAGGACCACACAGGCAGCCTCCATCAGCACCACCCCGCTGCAGCATTTCAGCTCCATCCTGGAGCTTTCTCCCTGCTCCGCCACCCGCTTCCCACTGAAACAACTTCACACCGGGAACCACGGCTCTGTCATACACGGCTCTCCGCACAATTTTCCAAACCTTCATCAAATATGTCACAGTGCAAAAATGTTAAAATATTTTCTACAGAATGATTTTTCCTCATGAAAATGATTTCTCGACTTGTTTTATGAATATAAAGCTCTCTCACATTTGAAATATTTGAAGCAAATAAAAAAAGCATTCCTACCGGTACCTGTCTTGAAAAATTAAGCAGATGACATGCCATCTTCCTTACTCCTCTGTACCCGAAGCGTCATTTGAATAATTTTTAAGAAGCAAACCCTTTTCTCTCTTCTCACGTATTGTAAATTCTGAGCAACGCAGAGTCAAGCTTTGAAAGCGGCATCCATCCTTTTCCCTACAATTATCTGATTACTTTTCTCCGTTCAACGAGTTCCATCGGAGGAGCGGCTTCATGCAAAATCTTATTTGGGTCAAATCAAAACTTATTTTCTGCTTGCGCCCTTCTGAAGAATACAACTTAAAAATAAAGGGAAAAACACTGAAGGGGGGGTCGCACAAAAAAATGGCAGATGTGGGGCACTAATGCCAGCAGCCCAGTGAATTGGTGTGAGTGTGGGGGTCAAGCTGCGGGCTCACCTTGGAGCGCCGAGCCCCTGCCGACCACCCTGCCGGCTCCCTAATACCATTAGCAACCCTTAGATGAACATACTAAATTGGCCTTTTGTTCTCGAGGTGCTGATCCAGCCTCACCGACTCACCGGTGTCACGGAACCAAATACAGATGGTGCTGCCTTTTTATTAAATGAATAGCGCGCATAAGAAAGCGCTCCGCTTTCCTGATTCTTCCAATCTCCAAAAAAGCCGTCGGCTTTGCGGTAATTTTTTTTCCAGCGCTCCATTCACATATAAAACTTCATATAATCACTTTGTAATATTTTTCGGCAATTTAATAAAATGTTAAAATCTTACCTAAATGTGTGTTATTTTACACATGATTTGCCGTTACAATTTATAACTTATAATTACAAGATCTCCCTGTGAGACGTCTAATGAATTAGACTTGATCCAATTCAGCAGCAAAGAATGATAAATGTAATAAAATTAGGGAGACAAACAGGTTTTAATCAAAAATAAATTCTAATTTTAAATTACATTAATTTGAGTCTTTTAATAATTATAATAATTATTTTGAGCCAGACTAATTAAATAATGTACTGCCCAAAATATCAGAGAAATAGAATATCTGCATTGCTGCTCACATTATTAAATAACGCCTTTATAATAAAAGCATTAAAAAAAATGGGTCTACGATGTACATCTTAAAATTCAAATGGCTGCGAAGGAATGCTGTAAATTACGTTCTAATTAAACAAATGATTTTGTAATTGTTGTGACACGAGCACAGACACTGATTAAGTGTTCACGCGAGGCTGTCGATGAAAACAGGCACGGAACACAGAGTCCCACCGCGGCTTAATTCGAGTTGAGAGCCTAAAACAGGTCCAATCTAGGTGAGGAGGAGAGAAGGGAAGGGAGAGACGAGAGGGAGCAGAGCAGGCAGCTCTGTGGCCCAGCGTGATCACATCAGCGCTAGTATCAAATTAACTCTCTGACTTTGAAACTTATTGATCTGCTATTAAGACACTAGTGAACTTGATGAAGTGAGTGCTGTAGGTGACTCTGAGACTTCAAAGTCTCACACCAGCCACATAAAACAAGCCACTTTGATCCCCGCTCCGCTCCTCGGATCTGGAGAGGGGGCTTCAGAGGAGCCCCCCAATTCTACTCTCCTCTCTTCTCCCACTCACCCCGGGCCGGGGCTCCAGCTCTCTCTCTTTCCCCATTTTTCCACGTCTGCCGATGCCCCAAGAATAGGCAAAGCACCGGTGCCACACAATGTTCAATCGCAACCACATTTTACAGAACAGTCAGCAAGTTGAGAGCACAGTAGTGTACAGTGGTGCAGACAGATCTCCTTTCTGATTCACTGAGAAATAATAAACCAACACGCGCACAGAAAATGCAATACGATGTCAAAACAACTAGCAGAATAAGGCGGCCATGTAAGTGTATTCACATTAAAATTCAGTGTCGATAAGAAGGGGATTCTTCATGCCAAATACAGCATGTAATAAGGTTGGCGATGAGAGAGACAATGCAGAGTGGGAGATAGCAGTACTATTGTGTGGCGAATACATCCCCCTCTTTGCTTAAGGCAAGTCTTCCCACTACATTAAATACTACTGCCAATCACACCTGCCTTTTTTTTTTATTTTGTGCCACTGGGTGGAGGTAGTAGTTAATGTTTTCAACATGCAGCGTATCACTATGATATACTGAAGCAGACACATCATCACAACCGGCCCACAGAACTCTTTCTCTCTACCAGCCTAAACCACTATGGGACAAATTAAAATAAAAATAAAAATAGCAGAAATCACAAAAACAAAATAAAAAAAATATTTTCCATTTTGCAACGAGACAACCAGCAAGACTGAGAAACTAAATCTAACGTTCGCCCTCCACTGAGCTGCTAACTTAGCGGGACTGAGTAAAAATAAATATTAACGGCTAAATTAATCATCGGCAGGACAGTGTTTGCGCTCAGGCTCCAGTGCTCAAAGGCAGGGTGTGTGTGTGTGTGTGTGTGTGTACGTGTGTGCAAGTGTGTTTGCACTTGGAGTGCCGGTGCTAAGCTGCGTCTGTTTAATTAAGAGGGGTAAAACAGATGACAAATGCGAGACAGTTAAACATTTAATGTGTGCTTATCTCCCCCCTCATTTATTTAGTTGGGAGAGATTCAGAGTGGGTGGCGTTTAAGAGTGATGCGCCGGCGAAACGCGGGTGGAATTAGAACGCAGCCCCGTGTGCCGTGACAAGTCAGCAAGCAACACACAGCCATTTCCTGACAATTGTTTTGACATTTTGCAACTTAATTCTGTTTGATGAGAAAGAAAGGGATTATGTGATAAATCAAATAAACACAAATAGGGATTCTGCTACACAGCTGTTTGTGTAGAGCAAATAAATAAATGAGGTTTCAACGTAAATGACACAGTGTCACTTAATTATGGATATAGTATTTATAGCAGCCTTGCCTAAATTATCAAAAATAAACCATGCAATTAAAAATGCAATGTATCAAAGTTCTAGTTTCTCCTTCATTTCACCTGACAAAGATTACTTTTTTTTTCTTTCTGCATGATCCCCATTGTGTATCTGGTGTTGATGCACATTGCCTAGAGTCAATGTCAAATCCCAGCGCCAATAGTCCCGCAAAAAATACAGAACGAACAGTGCCCGCGGCACACACATCCCTTTACTCAACCCACTTGCAATATCTCATCCAAAGTTATCACTTCCATTGTGACAATGTTAAAAAAAAAATATATATATATTATATATATATATATATATATATAGGGGGCGAAAGAAAGAGAGAAAAATGGGTGGCAGCGGTGGGGGTATAGATAGGGAAAGAGAAGCTAAAAAAGCAAAAAGAGGGAGAGGGAGAAAAAGAAGAAAAGAAGGAGGAGGTGGAGGAGAAAAAAAAGCCCTGTGCCACGAGCATATATAAGAGAAACCTTCACCAATTAGTGGGGAGAAACGGGAGAGGGAGCTGCCGTGGCGTCGGCACTCAAAGAGCCAGGCCTCGCGGCGAAGCTGTCATGTCGGCAGGATTGATCAACAGGCCTGCTATTTCTAATGGCATGTTGTCATGAAGCTGCAGCCATGGGGAGCCACCTGCCTTAGTCCTCGCACAGCACTCTGTGTGTATGTGTATGTGTGTGTGTGTGTGTGTGTGTGTGTGTGTGTGTGTGTGTGTGCATGAAAGATGGGGTTGGGGGTGTACTGCAGCAGCCATACCTGTTCTGTGCCCATATATCTTTTACTAACAATTTAAAAACAGCCTGGAATCCTCCTCCCACTATCTGGCAGTCTACCTTGCCTATCCCTGAAGGTGGAAGAAATGTGCCAGCCTGGATTGCTCTTTATTCTCACACAGCAGAGCCAAGCTATTGTGAAATCCAAAACAATGGATACAAAATGTATACTGTGTTGTGAAGAGGGAAAATGTAAATGAAAGCAAACACAGTTTTGGTTGCTTCAGAATAAGAATTCAAAATAATACCATTTATTCTTTTTAAAAATCAATTTCACTTTCTTCATGGGGAATATTTTCACCGTTCAACACATTAATTCCTCAAACGCTACATTACATGGATACATCTATCCTGAGTTATCATCTGAAAGGCATTGCATTTGATTATAGCACTCCTTTTTTTTTATTAAAAATAAATAATCAGCGGACAATAGAAACCCGTCTGCAAAATGCCATCGCAGGAAAAGCACAATCAAAAACAAGGAAATTGCTTCATAAAAAAAAATAAACCCCCGTCACGTTATCCGAGTTTTTCAGTAACAGAGCGACAAAAAACTGCTTCGTTTTCGGCTTCGGCGGCCAAACAAGCCCGGCCGCGCAAACAATAAAAAGTCAAATAAAAGTTACAGAACTTGAGAGTTCAAGGTACCGCGGGCTACTTGGAGTGCGTGTCACGTACAGTTAACCTTTTTATCGGGCGTGCCTGTGGTCTCATCAGTCGATGAAATTCTTTGCCCGCGGCGGTGGCTTAGCCGAGGGACACGGACCAATAGAAAAATATTTCATTGTGTTAGCATTTCAAATGGCGAGTGGAGGGTGGAGAGGAGGGCATTTGGAGGGGCGGTGGGGGAAGAAGCTCTAACCGATCGTTGCCAGCGGAATTAATTGCCTATTCTGAGAATAATGTCCCTTATCCACGATCCTCGGAGGGCCGAACGCAAGCAGAGGCCACTTTTTTTATTTTTTTGTTTGGTGTCTTCAAAAAGAAGAGCGCTTAGGGGTACTGGCCGTATTAGGGGTTTAGCTCAGTCCCCTTTAGGCCAGGAAAAATAATCAGAAGCACTGAACCAAACTCAACTAATCCGTAGCCCAATTAAAAACGCAGAACCTATTACACTTTACGTTAATGTGAATCAACCAAAAAATACTTTTAAATGAATGATATTTAGTTATTAAAAAAATCGGCAAATTCTGACCAATAATTTAATTATACGATAAAATTCACTTTAAGAGAAAGAACATTAGAAGTAATGCGGCTACGTTTGGCTTTCAGCCAGCTCCCGATAAATGGCTCAAGCTGGAGCGACCCCGATGGTGCTTCTATCCTTTTATTTAAGGGGATTTAAGTTCAGGCTCTGTTACACATTGGCCAAGCATATGCAATGACCCTAACTGATATTGGTGCATCTTTTAGCCACATCTTAATCTAACCTTTGTTAAGCTCTGTGGCTTTTCAGACTCAAAATAGCATTAAGAACGAGTATTGTTCGTAGCGAGGCCGCCCTGGGAGACGACTCCACCGAAAAGCTCCACCCGGGCCGGGCAGGAGCCTTCGGAAAAAAAAACAGCTGCTTATACACTCCAATCAGTGTGAAAACAAAACCCAGATTTCTTTTTCTTTTTTTGTTTTTGAGGTGGAGGGGGGATCCCAAAACGCTCCATCCCTCCACATCGACCTCTACGGGCCCATTCGTGCTAGGTGTCGATTTCATCCCTCGGCAGATGGACGGGCGAATTCGCAGCAGTCCCCATTACACGCCTCTCCTTCGCTCATTGTGAATTCAGTCAACGAAGTCAATCTTATTAACTTCCGCGCCGGTTCACACATGACATTTTCTTCAATTTTCTCGCCGACATCAAAAACATCAATTAGCAGCTCGAAAATGGAAAGGAGCGAATGACAGAGTCCGATAACGCCGACTTATTTGAAGCCGAGGGTAAATCTATTCTCCAGTTTTGAATGTGTTCATTACAATAGCATTTTCAAAGACCTCCAAATAGCAAAGAAATTAAATTTATCTCCTAGAAATGTCCAGAAATTGTTTTTTCCCCCTCTTTCTTTTTTTTTTTTTTTTTAATCCTGTGTCTATCTCTCAGCCTCAGTGTGTGACACAAAGCATTGTGGCGCTACATTTTCTTTTTTTCATTAGAACAGATCACAACTCCCACAGAAGTTGAAACCCTATACTGTAACCTCTAGACTAACCCGTAAAAATTCATATTAAAAAGAGTCCAACATTTCTTTAAGAAGAAAAGGAAGCGATAAAGTAGACTGCCAGTGACCTACAGTTTTAACAAAAATACTATGATGACGTTGATAAATGCAGTATCTATTCTTACCCAACAAGGGGAGCTATAATCAGATTAAAGAAGAAAAACGCTTTTAAAAAAGGAAAAACGTCTTTCATTTTCCTTTTATTTTTGCCATTTGTCTATCAATCTTCAAAATCAGTCTTCTAAATTATCCTTTTTCTTACAGCCTCATGTTTAAAAGGATCCTCGATGCAAATAAAATAGTTTTTATTATATCATGTATAATTTGTTTTTTCTATATATAGTGGTTATTACTAAAGAAATCCTGTATTCTCTTTGTATTAACACATTTAAAACGGCATTCTTTAAATAAATAAATATATATATTAGAATACATTTCTTATATAGTGCGATTTAAAATCCTGAGATAGTTTTGTGTGTATTGTGCTGCATAGATTAGATGTTGCTCTGTTGGATTAAAACAAAAAACAATTTCCTTCTAAAAGTACCATCTTATCCACAGTCTCATTGATCAGTTCCTGCTACTCCACATCACGGCTACATCAAAATGTGAAATACAAAACTACACATTAATGAAGCTCTCGCTCTCTCATCGCTCAAGTCTTCTGCCTCGCATCACTGATGAACATGTAACTCAATAAACCTTGGCCAGTAACCTTTAAGTAAAAGGCTTTTTTCTGCCGATATCCAAACATTGTCAGACGGCTTCCTCATGCTTGAGTTACATCTCCGAGGGGGTGAACAAAAGCAACTTTAGTGGCTGTGGAAAGACACTCGTAATGCGGGTGGGGGGGGTGGGGCGGTTGCACATGGAGCCGTGCGGATCACGTTCCTCCGGCCCATTGATTTCTGATCTTTCAACATTATTTAGTTGCTTTTTATTTTCTTGCCCGTCTTTTATTCCATGTCACAAAAGACAGAAATGTCCAAACATGTGATGTTGGGAATATCTACTATCTGTCAAAAGAGCAGGCCTTTCCCGGCATTAAAGCGACCAAATGCTCTGACGCAGTGCCGAGAATCGGCGGGATGAAAATATCACTCTTTATAATGGGGGCTAATCAGATTTCGGATGCCGTTTGTCTTCTAGCTTAAGGGAGATGGAAACGCGTGGAGCAATGGGGCTGTAACCAATACACTCCCAGTTCATCGCCATCCTGACCTCGAGACAAAAGGCCTCGGCTTTTATTCTCACATCTAATCTACGTGGTATATATAGCCAAGAAAAACGAGTCCCACAGTCAAAAATCTAAATGAACACTAAATGTAATTTTTGCCGTCTTTTTCTGTTTGGAATAGACATGGCTTAAAGGACAAAGCGGACATGCTAAAAGCAAATAAAGACGAAGAGATGAATCTGTAATACGGCTGCCGGCTGAATGTTGAACACACAGTACTGATCAGTTCCATTAAGCAAGGATTTGATCATCTCCCCCGTGCGCTTTCACAGCCCGGCTTCAGATTAGATCACTGTGAAAATGGTCAAATGGTGTGTTTATCTCACTGTAATTATTTTGATGCAGATGACAGAGATTGGTTGTTTTTGCATGTGGCTTGATGGGTGTGCACAGTGTGAGCCAAGACATGCACTTGCGAATGCACACGCAGACACACACGCTGGCGAGGAAAGGGCCTGAATGGTTTCCTCTCAATGCCATTAACCCATTAGATAGTTTCAACAAAAGGCCTGGAAATAATGTTTTATGTGCAGAAGAAAAAAAAAGAAAAAAAAAAGGTCAGAGCACGGTGCACATGCAATTATTGTGCCGTAATCCTTAAGTTATGACTAATATTAATGTTCTTGTTGGGTGACACAAATGGACTTTCAATGAGATTGAAAGACAAAACCAAAAAGGCAAACAATGGAGCGCGTTGAGCTGAGCTTACAAATGCAACCAAAGCAGGAAAACAATATTTAGCTCTCCCTCTTTGTTCAAATTCCAGGACGAGCCATATGCTTACGTAGACATTTATCTTGCAGGAAAACCTGCGATAAAACTTGAAGATTTGAAGAAAAAAAATCGGTAATGATGTCAGGTCGCTGCTACCGAAATGACTTCTGGAACAACTCCCCTGGCATTCATTTAAGCACTAAGTGAACTGACCTCTGTAGTGTGACGGAGATGTTTCTGTCTTTCCAGCTGCTGTTGCACTCAGGATGTCCCTCAACCATGTGGTGACCTTGAGTGAAATTGTCTTAATCCCGTGGGGTAACTTTAAGAACTACGGCACACTGTTGCCCTTCCAAAGCTGATAATATATTCATATCGTATTTAGTTTTTTTATGAGATCTGCACGATGGATCCGTCCCCATTCTCAATAATCACCTCTATTTTCACTTCACTTGAGTTAGGCTGTGTCACTCGATTACTGGCCCTTCGTATCTACCTTTCCAATTACTTTTAAGAGTTTTGGATGGACAAATTTGTGCTTTCAAGTCCCGTGTTAGCGGATGAGTCGCTGCTTCTGGCCTTGAAAGGAGAGTTTTAATGAGCTGAGGTGAGGTTAATTGGTTCGCTAAGATCCTCCGAGTCATGTGCCTCTATATGAAATTAAGTCTATTTCCTGGAGTTTCCCCGGACGTGTTTAATAACAAACACTTCAGCCCAATTTTCATTTCCCACAGAGAGGGGGAGATAGGGCGGTTGTTTGTGTTTGTTTAACTCGCCTTCGCCTCCCCACACTGTAAACGCTATCTGTGTTTGTGTTTCTTCAAAGACCAATGGTGTAATGTCAGCTCCCGTTCAGAATTAGCGCAAATGTCGCGTTACTTATAACGTGCAAACACAGCAGTGTTTCCCACAAGATACCTGAAAGCTAATTACCAGGCAAACACTTTTTTAAGGTTTGTTTTAAAAAAATCTGCGAAGAAGCTGGACACTATTTATGCAAGTAACCGTGTTAGCATATCTTACATTACGACATAATTACATGCACACAATTCATAATTAATTGGAAGCGTACACTTTTCACTTAACACACTTAAATGACTTACTTTTCATTTAAATCCGAACGCAAGAAGACCAAATACAGAAACTACCTACGATCAAAACATAGTAATAAGTATTGCAGGCTAGTTCCAAAAAAAGTGTGTGTATGTGTCCATAATGGGACAGCAGGAAGCTTTTGCTATTGTTTAAATGTTAAGTAAATTTGCAGAAGTCGACCAAATCACTGTTGTTGAGTCAATGCAGGGAAGCCGCTGCGTAAACACCACGATGCACTAATCCTCCGCAAATGACTGGGCCTTTCACTAGCCATTAGGACCTACATGATGTTAATCTGCCCAGACTAAGAGACCTTGTAATCAACACTGGTGCAAATGTGTTAAGTTCAGCGTCTCGTTGAGGGGGGGTTCAATGGTCCTGACAGTGTAATTACGGGTTGCCGCCACAATACAGCGGCCAGTGCGCTCAACACTAATTCAATCCATCTTCATTTCCAAGAGCAACGCCCCTACTATTGATGGATAGTTATCATTAGAGAGTGACAAAGCACTGAAACAACTGAGGCGTGAGCGGCAAAG
The DNA here is from genome assembly GCF_900634415.1 of Cottoperca gobio. NCBI lineage: Eukaryota > Metazoa > Chordata > Actinopteri > Perciformes > Bovichtidae > Cottoperca > Cottoperca gobio. The sequence continues at coordinate 12,293,314 of NC_041373.1, read as the reverse complement.
TGTGTGTGCGTGTGTGTGTGTGTGTGTGTGTGTGTGTGTGTGTGTGTGAGCGCTGAGCGTAAAGTCAAGGAGCAGGAGGATGTGTCCTCTCAGATACACACTATTGCCCCAAACAGCAGGATTATATATTACCACAGGGATGGATACGGAGAGACGGAATAGGGAAGGCACTTTGGGTCAGGGAGTGGGGTTTGCATCCTTCACACACACACACACACACACACACACACACACACACACACACACACACACTAAAAACACATAGAATACACACACAAACTATGTGTAAGTATTCACAGTTTGGCTCACTGTGACCCCGACACACAGAGAGGCTATGGCTCGACTCACCAGCCTTTTATAGCATGCTGCTCAGACTGCTGACAGACAAACGCATACACACACACACACACACACACACACACACACACACACACACGTCTGGGCACCGTCTACACCCAAACACTAAACCACAGGCTGTGATTAAGGCCGACTGGTCTGCCCCTCTATATTTTCAGTCTATATATTCAGTCCACCATGGGCTGTATATCTTAATTATGTGCTCTGCCTGTTTTCCTAAAAGAAGGGGTGACAGCGTCTGCTAGTCAGGCACTGAAGCAGCAGCAGACCACTGAAATGAGGCCCTTCCAGTCTTTATGGGGCCTTTAGCTCAGCAACTGCATCATTACATGACTTTTAAGCTCTGGACAAAAAACACCGTGGATGCCTCGTTCCCCGTGTCTTTCCTTGCATAACGTGCTCGCACGCCTCACGCTACAGAAATCATCTTTGTTTGTGGCATTTTTCCGTATCAAGCTGTATAGCTTCAAAAACAAACTGGAAGTCCAAAAACTTTCCGGCGACGACTAACAGGCTGTGAAAGGCTGTAATGAGTAAATAGCTCAGAGGGTGGAAAGGGGGAACAAATGGCCAGAAGAATTTTAGCACAGTGCTGTGCTCAATGTGATTATCTCCTTTTGCCTTGCAGGTCGCAGCTTTAGGGGTCACCGCCGCCTCATACTCTCCATCTCACACGCACAACACACACGTTAGGCTTTGCCATTTCAATGACTCAATCGCATCTGGAGCTCCCCATCGATTGTGCTCAGTGACCCGGCAAAGGCCCATGCGGCGAGTTTCTGCCCCACCTCTCTGAATTAGACCACAATCCAACGTGAGGCAGCATCACGGTCGCCCGTGTCCGTTACCAGGAGGTGGTGCTACTGGGATGTAGAGCACTACTCTGTTTTATTTCTGCTTGTACTGCTGAAAAGCAGACGGGGATATGTTTGGCATGAGGTTTTTCATAATAGCAGGGATTTAAAAAAGGCTTTTCTGACACCTAGAGTTGTAGACACGTCCTCAAAGACACAGACGCACTCCGTTTTACTGTCGGTGTCGATTTAGTGGCAGAGAGCTCATGGAGGTTCACAGTCAGGCGACGCTGCCTGCTTGAATGCATAAGATTCTCAGACTTGTGAGCTCTTGTTCAGTTGGCTCACTGTAAGGAATGAATGCTTTGCTACATCCCTCCAACCTCAGCGCACATCTACACCCACGCAATTACAGTTAAATGCTTACTCATGTTCATTCCTAATGTGCTATAACACACGCACACGTACTTTACATTCACGCAACAGCTCTGGCGATTTGTACACATGCATGCAGGCATGAGCTCAGTGGCCAATGCGCTGCCGTAGACTGGCTGGCCTGCTTGCAGACCCTGCAGTTTGTTTAGCAACACTCCTTTTGACGACGCCCGAAGGGTGCAATTAAGCCCAATTAGAGCCTGTCAGTTTTATTAAGAGGCACAGACTGGCCAGGCTCGGGGGCAGTGAGGGGTAGAGGAGGGAGGAGGAAGAGGAGAGGGAGGAGGAGAGTCTGCAGCATTAAGCTACTGCTACTCTTGAGAAATTAGGCAAGCACCACAGAGAGGAAACTGGTGTAAATATACTGTATGCCAACTACTAAACAGAAATGACAGCTGTGACAGGCGAGATGACTCAATGGTGTTCCCGGTGTTGGACAAAAAATGTAAGACTTGATCGGGGTCTGATCAAGTGTTCATAACCAGGTTAGGTTCTGCAGGTAACCTCGGGTGCTCTCAGTTCAAATACACAAAGATTACCTTTATGATGCCACATAAAAGCTACTTAAAAGAACAGTTTAGTGATCAGAGAACCCAAAAGGATCAATGGATGACAAAACCAACTCGTCTATAAATACTCACTGGCTACAGTGAATGCAGACATGTGTGGATGCAGATGTCACAAAGCATTTTCAGAAGGGGGATAGGGGGTGGTGGCAGTGTAGTTATGTGAGCCTGCCCTGATATATTAGTGTGGTTGTGAATAGAGCAATACAGCTGGCTTGGAACAAAAACTGCAGCATCTCTTTCATCAGCAAAAAAAAAAAAAAACGCAAATGAATGTATCATTACCTCACAATTCCTTTTCCGTCGACCCCTCGACAGAGATGTTTACAGATAGCTATCATTCCCCCTCTTTTACACATTTGCGCTTGGACATGTTTCAAAAGACCGGGCCTTTTTCATCTTCCCTCTTGCTGTGAGGAAATTTGCTCCTTAATGGCTTTCAAAACAGGAAGCGCAGACAATAAAAAAAAAAAGGAGAAGTGAGAAAAACGCTTCGCTCCCTAGTCCCCCCTTCAGTCGACGCATCCTTTGCGGCGCTGAGTGCTGCGGCACACTGCTGCTGTGCCAAGGTGCCAACTGTGCCAGTCACACTGACCTCCATCTGCAGGCAACTTGATACCATCTCTCCAACCGCCGCGTACTCCCACTGAATGGGTTCGCTCAGTCACAGTGAAGTCTGAATGCCATTCAAGGCTCAGGCTTGGAATTGTGTTTCGAGTTTGTGCGCTATTGTATTCTTTGTTCACAGCTGCTGTGTAAAAAAATCCTTTATCACTAAACTGAATACTAAAATGGTTGTATTGGAGGAATGCACACAGGAATACATTACTGCCAATGTGCAAATCATTCCACTATCAGGCAAATTAGAGCTGATTTTTCACAAGTCTTTATCAATGACCCTCAGAAGAGTAAGGTTGAACTACTACGGACCAGCTCAAATGATTACTTAGGCGGCTCTCTGGCAAAGTACCAGGCTTACTATGTTAATAGTATATGTAGGTGTCTGTTTACTCATGTTGTATTCATAATTCCGCATCCTGCAGGGCATCCGTGTCCACTGAGTGCCCTTGAACATGCCATGAGTAGTCTTTCTGCGCCTCAACTAAAAAGAAACCTGAAAGACAGCTACACACGCTTCCGCACAGTTGGATAAAACAAACCTTAACCACACAACTCAACCTCACCAAAGAACTTGCTTTTTTTCAAAAGATGTTCAGAAGAGTGTTTTTTTTTTTTCTCTCTCCTTGTCTTTGCTTTTTCTCTCCCTGGGTAAAACAAATGCATCATTTTTCAGTTATAAAAAAAAAAAAAAAAAAAAAAAAGAAATCTTCACTCCCTCCTCTCCCTCCTCTCCCTCCCATTGTGCCATTTCCGTGTACGGAAGTGTTCCCTCCCATTGATTTTCTCCCAGCCAGGGCCCTACCCAACACGAGCCGCTTCCTCGCTGGTGTCATCTCCTTGTGCCTTTCTCCTTTCAACTGTGTTTTACTCTTGTGGCATAATGCGCAACTGCCAAACTGGCGTTGGGGAGAGGGGGTGCAATGGGAGGAAAAAACTGATACATGCGCTCAAAAGTTTCGCCTATTGATTTCTTTTTGATGCAGATGGGGGAAAAAAAGAGAACTGTTCAAAGCTGCCGAGAAGCTTTTTGATCACCACTACAGTCGAGCCAGTTGGTAATGTTGTTGGTCGTAAGGCTCAAGGATTGTGCGTGTTTGTCTGTGTCTTACATTGCTTTGTTATGCATTGTGTTGTGGTTTGGCCTCCGACTCTGCGTTCCGAAGGTTTATTAAATGTAATGACCAACATGCACTCTGGTAAAGGCGTCACGGTGCGATTGCACCATTAATGTGGCGCAACCGCCTGGAGAAAGTGTCAATTCAGATGGTGGTTGTGAAAGTGAGTAGATTAGGCCAACATTTTCATCTCAGAAAAAAACAAAAAGGAAAAAAAAGAAAACACAACCTGCAGGCTTGCGAGAAAACAAAAAGATGGGCAGGGCTACTCGAGGGAGTTGCCGGGTTTACAGAGCCAAGAAAGAGAAAACTGAAATGTGCGGCGCAAGAATTATATTTCTGACAAGATACTGAAATCAAAAAAGGCACCAGAGAGCCATTTGCAAAAAAAAAAAAAAATCCAGAGATGGAGGGGAAAAGCTAGCAGGAGTATTTTCCAGCCACTGCAGCTTCTCATCCAACAGCTTCAGTTCCCGGCCCTCTGTGATGTGTGCCTGTGTCCACTGGGGGCTACAATTAGCCCATCAAACTCATTCCAGCCGGGAATCCACACCACCTCTCCGATCCTCTTTTCTGGCTCTCCCAAGCCTGGGCTCCTCCAAAGAGACAGGCAACTTGTAAGACTAGGGGAGGTAGCCTTTGATGTGCCAGGTTCTGCAGAGGCCTTCCTTTTTGCTCATATCAAGGCTGAGGAGATATAACAATTAAAATGGCGGGAGAGGCAGGCTGACACCGCAGTATGCTCTCGCGCAGCTTGCGTGCCATGTGTTTGCCTGTGCACCTTGGACCTGGCCCCTCACAGGTAGGGTGTGCCCCTTAGTATTAGAGCAGATATCAGTTCCTCAGTAAATGATGACGCAATAAGAAGTCACGTACCAGTTGAGAGATGTTCTTTATGCCAATGCTATAAATCTGTCATGTGAGCTTTCTAGCCTATGGCAGTGGTGCAGCATTTCACAACATTTCCTGGTCTGTGGACCTGTGCTTACTTTTGGGTTAAAATCACTCCTCTATCAATTAGTCAACGTAAAACTATTTTAATTATCCATTAAATGTAAGAAATAATTTATGAAGCAAAAATGCCAAACTTTGTTTTGTTGACATCTGTAATGTGGTGGTTTTTGTTTTATATTATTTGATATCGGGGAGAAAAAAAAGGCATTTTGAGCATTTAAGGTTTTATTCTGACAACATAAAGGTAGCTCCAAATGTGTTATATAGAAGTGCTGATACACTTCAAACCTATATTTTCTACATATATATATATATATTTTCTTCTTCTTTTTTATCAACCATCTTTACAAATCTCCCCTGACCTCGCCTGAGTCTCAAGAGATCCCATGTTGTGTCCCGACCCCAAGCTGAACAAACTCTGGGCCAGTGGTTCAGATGGGCTGCTGCGTTACGTTGTGTAAGACACAGCTCCACTTCTGTCTCTGCTCCAGTGGGGCTCGGTGGCAGACAGCCAGGTAATTACACAGCACTGACTACCAGCCCGGAGAGAAAGGCCCGCTGCCTCACACACACACACACACACACACACACACACACACACACACACACACACACACACACACACACACACACACACCAAAACACTTATTTGTATGTGAGTATTCAGATCACACAACCCCACCTGCACACACACACACGACATCTTTCTCCCATTCTCTCTCTCTCCTCCACACACACACACACACACACACACACACACATACAAAACACAAGGACTACATTATGTCAAGGAGGATTACAATGACTCCAACCTGACCCGGCTCCGCAGCTGCTCTGCCTCTGGCGTGAGTGTGCCTGAATTTACTGTTTGAGGTAAAAGACTGCCCACAGTTTAAACAGGTGTTTACTTATGCAGATACGCAGCTCAAGCATGTGGCTTGCATTAGTTTCTGCAGTAGAGCCAGATTGAGTCTTCACTGCAGCAGGAGTCCGCCTCAACTTGTCATTCGGGGTTGGTCTAATTACTTTCAATTCCCTGAATTCAGTGAGGTGAACATTTCCTAAAGAAATCCCCCAAAAAAAGGTACATGAATGAATTCACTACTAAGTGGTTGTTGTATGCAGATTTAAACTCTAACAACATTTGCAATTGTGAGTAAACTGCTTTAATCTCTGTGAAACATGCAGTTGATGTCTGGCACAGGAATAGAATGGTGTAGTTGGGTCTCTTTATATATGATCGCATATTCAAAAGCACTGCATTAGAGCATTTACTCAGGTTTCCACATCTGCGGCGTCACACGTAAGCACGTTTTATCAGCTCTGTTTAATTCCTTTGCTTCGGTCATCACGCGTGAACTTGAAGATGCACAACATTTCCTAGTAAGCCCCACGCTACAGCTTAAGAAATCCTAACACAATGGCGCATACCAGAGTCATAACTAACTCTGTCACGCAGTCTGAAGACTGAATGTCACTTCAAAAAGCAGATATTTCAAATTATCGTCATTGTTATCGTCACTAATACCAACAGGCTTTTACCACTTGCTTTGACTTAGTACACTGTCAAATGAAAACATGAAGAGTGCAATGATAATTCATTATGGTAATGTGATTACTTCCGTCATCACGAGCACATTACCATTTCAAAAACCTTCACATGAAGTTGTAAAGTGAAGGAACCTATAGCTGGAGCACAGCAACAACATGGGTTAGCCATTTTTATTCTGACGTTACAAAAGCACCAAAAAAAGTGAGTTGGCATAAAGTCAAGTAAAACTGCACCAGCAAAACAAAAAAGGAAGTCATGCCTCCATGAAGAAGGAGGTATTCTCTCTTCCTTGTTGGTTATTCCAGACTTTATCCAAAGAAAGAATCTTGTTTAAAAAAAAAAAATGCAATGGATTTCAGTGAATGCCAGTGAGAATCAAGCGAGCTATTCATGCTGCCAGTTGATTTAGGCACGCCTCGCTACACACCAATCAGCCCGGCCCCGGCCTCGCCAGCCACTCACTTGTCTGCCATTCCAACACAAGATGGAGACAGTGCCAAAAGTTCCAATTAAAATATCCATTTGTGATGTCTGTGCAGAAATAAAGAACAAAAAAAAATAAAACTCTCTCAAAAAAAAAAAAAAAACAAGTACCAGGCTTTTTCGATAGCGTAGGAGAAAATACAACAAAAGCTGCCAAAATTCTGTGGACAAGCCACATACTTAAGAGTTTTCTGTCTACACAAACTAAATAAGTATGAAGAGTGTGTATGTAGGCAGAACGTTTGTGCGCGAGAAAGGGAGACAGACAGTGCGTGTGTGTGTGTGTGTGTGCGCACGGGAGTGGGAGCGTCTTGTTATGGAGGAACAGAGCATGTTGCAGATAAGAGGGCGACGCTGTTCAAAGAAAAAGGCAGGCCGGTAAAGTGCGCGCCGATTCGACATCATCGCCTTACTGTCCCTTAATGAGCCTGGAGAGGAAGTCTGGTGTCCATAGAATCCTCTCCTGTCTCGCTCCAATCACACTGCTGGGCTTTTTATTCAAATCTCACACACAACTGTCACACAGGCAGTCTGGCCGCGCTGTTTATCTTACTCCAGGAGGATGTTAACAAGACAAATGAATGAATAAATACACAAATAATGCGTTTAGGTAATGTTAATAATGTATGAAATGGAAGCTGCTTTTTGACAGTAGCGCTGCACTAAGGATTCTTTCCAACTTTAGTGACAGGCTTGTTTATTCTTTTCCCAGCATGCAATTCTCTGCATCTTTCGGAGGCGACGTCTGGCCAATACTATAGCACATCGCGCTGATGAGAAAAAAGCGCTCTGACACATTAGTTTAGAATTCTCTCCCATGAAAAAACAGCTCATACGCCGTCAGGAGTGAGCCATCTCTCCCTTCATCCAAAACGTCTAGTATGATGATCCTCCTTAATCTCGTGGAATCCAGGTCTCCTGTTCGCCCCATCACACTTCCCTCCTGCTATTACATGACTGATTCCAGTGACGTTTTAACAGGCCGCTCAATTAGAGTACATTGTTTTAATGGAACGGCTGGATAATATACAAAAAGCATGTGCACACCTGCACAGGTATGCGAGAACAGTCAAATCGCAGCGTCACCTGCCTCAAAGAAGTGTCCCAAACTTCCAGGACTATTAGAAAAAACTAAACAAAAACAAACAGGAGCGGGAGGGGGGGGGGGATGCTCAAAGAAACTGACTGGGTAGGAAAATAAGTCTCACATCAAATTCCTTCCCTGGGCCGAGACAAAAGCAGGGCCTGGCACTCAGGCATTGTCGACTACACACACTTGGAAGACGGAGAAGAAAAAAATAACAACACGCACATCAAACACGGAGCCAAACAAATCCAAGAAAAGTTCAGATAGGTCTTCAGTGGAACTGCCAAGAGGAACAAAATCAAATAAATTGGGGGGTTAGTCTCGTTCAGGCTGGCCCGACAAACCTGAAAACACTGTTTAGAATATATGAGGAAGGTGACAGAGGACGACGCTAAATGACTAAGAAAGCAGATACCCAGTGTTTACCCTTGCAAACTCCAAAAGGTAAGCCCCTCTCCTGTTATAACGCGGGTGGGAACAGAAAACTGAATTCAAGGCGGCTTAAGTGCTCTCTGGAATCACTCAGCATTCCACTGCCTTCAACACACACACACACACACACACACAAACACACACATTCACAGATTTCAAATTTGACTGTGACAGTGTATTCATCCATAACTGTAAATTGTTCTTTGGGGAATTTGGCTGGGGCTTCATATTCTCCCCCATCTTTCCATCTTCTCTCCCTGTCCAAAAAGCTGTCTCCATCACTCTCCATCACAAGCTGCTTCTACATATGTATACAACAGACAGTCGCCATAGCAATTGTGGGATCGCTCAACACTTAGTCATTACTAAACCTGGAGGGATTCATGAGGCCACGCAGTGATCGGGAGCTCATGATTACACAAATAACTTCAACCAGATATTGTAGTTTGGTTATAGATAGTTTTTCTGGTTATTGATTACTTTGGAAACATTTGGCTCCTAGTTATGGTAGAATTCTTAAATATTAATGTCATAATGTATCTTAGCACTCCCCCGTTAGCCCATAAGATCAAGTGAAGGGCATACATATTTAGGCTTCAAGTGTCAAAGCCTGAATATTTATATTTCATTTAATTTGTTTTAATTTAAATTTTAATTCCCAGTGCTAATTAATTTACTCCTGCTTAATAATAATAATAATAATAATAATAATAATAATAATAATAATAAGTATTATTATTATTATTATGAAAATAAATTATTATTAATAATAATAATAATAATAATAATAATTATTATTATTAAAATAAATTATTATTAATAATAATAATAATAATAATAATAATAATAATAATAATAATAATAATAATAATAATAATAATAATAATAATAATAATAATAGGAAAACAGGAATTGTTCGGACCATTTATAAAGATTGAGGGAAGCTTTTTAACTCAAATCAACGCTGTTTATTCTTAAAGGCCTTATTATGGCATGTCAATTAGTTGTACTGTACTGTGCCATGAGTATTACTTATGTCCCTGATATTGAACTCAAACAAGGCGTCCCATGTACTGCCTACAGACTAGAAGATCAGACAAACGGCTACCTCCCAAATTGTCCTCTGCTACCACAGTTATAGTCTGGTTGTTGTAGTAAACTGACAGCTTCCTACATATAGACAAAGCCTGACTTCTCTTTGTTGTGATTGGTCGGCTCAAATACACACACACAAAAAAGCGTGCTCCTCAAAAAAGTGAAACTTTTCTCAACTTCAGATAGGCTGTCAGTTTAAATGAAGCACAATACTGCAAACACACGCTCATTAGTTATATATTTCCAGACCACTTTTTGACAAAACAAAGTGATGTTGGTGCACCAAAGTACATGCATACTACAATGTGTTTGCATCAGTGTCATAACAGTGAAACAGGCAAAAAAAAAAAAACTATTCTAAATTCTGCAGGCCACCCCTGTGTAATTCATTAATCACTTCACCCCGCTCTCAAAAGTTCACTTCCAAACTTCCTGGAAAAAGGAGCAGACATTTCTGAGGAATAACAAAGAGGGTTAGTGAGAGTAATAACATTGTGTTTAATCCCACACAATTCTGCCTCGTACCAGAGTGAGAACAGCAAGCCAAGGGGGACTTACAGCGAAAACAAACCAACGCTCCTGCAGACAGATGTGCGTTAGCAACGCATAACAACGGAATCAAGTGTCAGGAGTTTATCGATAACAAATTACCTAAAATATGCTTATTTTAGTATGCGCCTAAATCGAGAGGAACAACACAAAGAACGTCCGCTGAGATATGGAGCATGTTGAGAGAAACATGTAGTCGTGTATTAACACTGCGTTTCCTCTTTTCCTCAGCTGCCCTCCTGCCCCCTTCTTCTTCTTCTTCTTCTTCTTCTTCTTCTTCTTCTTCTTCCTCTTCTTCTTCTTCTTCTTCTTCTTCTTCTATGTAGTTCTCTTTCTCTTTGTGGCTCAGCTGAAACCTCAGCCCCTTCCATGCTGCTGCTGGTGAAAGAAAAAAATGAGGTCACGGATCGCCTTCCTCCAGCCTTCCTCCGTATGGTCATAACCCCTCCCTCCACACCTTCCCCTACTAGCACCTCCTCTCACTCAAACCCTCATTCCATCACTGTGGCCAAATCTGCCTCATCCAATCTCCCTCCACCCGCCCCCTCCCTGTTTCATTACTTCCCTCCCCTATTCTCCACTCCCACCCTTCCTGTGCCCTCAGCCCAGTGCTAATTGGTAAATCTGTTGAACCATGCCAGCCCCAACAATGAGACACCTGGAGTTCTGTCAAAACAAGTTTCCCTGTGAAACGGCCTCCAGTGTTAATACAGTAGCGCAGGGAGCTGCTGAGTCTGTTGTCGCTCACGAGTCTTGCGGCAGCAACGGAGCCGGGAATCGTGATCTCTGGGGGAATTTGTCAAAAGATGAGTGCACTCGACCGTCGGCCTTTTAGGAGTGGTTCATCATAAATTAGGTTATTTATCAATATCACTTCTGAACCTTGATCCTAGTTCTTTGTGCAAATGAACTATGACCAAACCCGTGCTTACCACATCTCTCTAAAAAGCCTTCCGAGTTCACTTTCTTTTCTCTCTCTCTCTCTTTTTTTTTGGTATCCAGCCTGAAAGTCAGTTCCCTGGGTTAAATAAGTTCATGTTGTATACAAACACATGAACAGTTAGAATCTGGCCTGACCTAGCTCTTGACTAGCCTGTCATCTAAAACTCCAGTCACACCTTAGACACAACGATAGTACATATAGGCTGGTGTAGACAAAGGTTTGTTTGTTTGTAAGACACAAACGCACGCAGAAAGACAGACACACCCAACGGTGATCCTGCCAGACCTTGTCAAACAAGTTCTAGCACAGACGCTTGTATAAGAGAAGGACGGGAGGCAGGCAGGCAGCAGGTTGACATGGCAAGAGGAATGGGGTTGTGGTTTTTTTTGTGTGTTTTTAATCCTAGTAACGCCATCATATTAGAAGCTGTTTGTATTTCTTCTTTCTTTTAGACTTGTGTTATGTACTGCCAACAATGGCCCTGCAGAGTGTGCAAAATCAACAGGCAATTGATTAGTCAAACAATTCAAGGAGGCAATCCACAGAGCCGTGGTCGCCTCAGAGGAGGTTAATAAGTTATCCTTTGGGTTTCACAATGCAAGCGTCGATCCAGCTCCGCACAGGAAGCAAACCCAATCAAGGCCTCAGCAGGTCACAGTAAAAATCAAGACTAACTTTACCTTCAGGTTCCACTTTCTTTATCTTACAGCACCTATTCAAGGGTTGCAGGACAACGACGAGAGGAATCTGGACTAGTGTTAAATTAGACGACATGCAGTGTTATGTCACATTAAAAGGTTAGGTCATTTAAATCCAAATCTTCAAGCAGTGGAGAGAAAAAAAAGCATTGTGTGTCAATGCGCCATCAATGTCTCTGTGTTACATTTAGGCCCATGTGCTGTTAATAAAGACAGCAAAAACAGTTTCTTAAAGAGATACAGATACAACAGAAAGATTGCTTTCTCCTGCTGGTGGATTGGAGGCTAATTCAAACCAAATACATCCACAGTGACTGCCAAAGCTAAAAAAAAGATGTCGTCATTGAACCAGAACGATACAGAAACCGAGACCGGTTAGTCATAAGACAAATAAAGAAGGCAAACAGAATCCTGAACACACAGAAATGAATTAGAAGCCAAAACAAGAAAATAACTTGACTACCCCGGGAAGCTGGACAGCCTCTTTTTTTTTTTTTTTTGCTCTTAAAATTTTAAGTAAGCACTTGAACTGAATGATAAGGTATCCCTCCCCCACAAATATCCCATCCGCTGGACTGACATTTCAGACATTACAAAGCACACCAGCAACAAAGCAGCAGCACTGAATATTAGCACAAAGCACAACACAGCAAGATTATTATCATCACCAGAATTTTTGGATTATTCATTCATTATTTTTGTTTTCAATCATCAATTATCAGTTGTTAATTTGCGTGTGGAATCAGCCAAAAAATCCAACAAGATATTTTTGGAATTCAAAGGTCTCTCACCAAATGAAATTGGTGAAGGCTCAGATCTGACTGTCCGGGGAATTCCCAGCAGAAGGGCCCCTGAAAGGCAAAGATGGACGTTCCCAAGTCACACAATTATATCAGCTCTCCATCTCTTGTTCACTCTCTCTCAAAACACATACACATCTGCACACACTCCTAGCCGGCCAGGTTTTATGCAAAAAAAAAGAAACGTGTTCTCCCTTGGAAATAATGCATCCCCTGGCTTTTTAGTTATTTAAACTACTACCTTGTCTCTGCTGGCTCAGCTTTCTCCTGGGTGCATGTACGGCCTCATTATTATTAATCTTACACAGATGGAATAGGAGAACACTGGCTCTGCACTGGTTACATGGCTGTTGCTACTGGCTGGCTGGTTGTTAAAACAATATTTCACTTTGGTAGAACATTGTATCTCCTCAGCATCCGCACCTTCGCAGACGCTTAGGAGCAGTCGGCTGGTCTGGGGAGCCACTGTCGTCGCAAAGTTTTGGCGAGTAAATATCATAAATCGGCACAGAAGAGTAAATAATATCACCTCCGTCATGTTTTCCTTGATATTAAAGCTAAAAGCGTCATTATCAAGTAAAACTTAAGAAAAAGTGTGCCGACTATGGCTCCCCAGAGCAGTCGTGTCTGCTATTTCTTATCACTTCACTAGGTGCCCTGAAATTAAACTTCCTAGTCTTACTAGCTGTTCAATGACATGTTTCTTTAGCGGAGCAAGGGATTCAGAGTTTAACCTGGTAGATTTGTATCTACTGCTCCTAAGAGCAAAAAACAAAATCACATCTTTCTGAGAGTCAAGAGATGATAAGAAAGACAGGAAAGGAAGAAAGAGTAAGAACATAGGGAAAGGGAGTTATTGATTTCCTAAGAAAGAAAGGACATGCTAGTGGAAGTCTCAGAGCGTGCAGAGAAAAGCGACAGGGCCTTTAGTTTACTGAAGGGCTCCGGGACCTGAAAGCTACTGTTCAGGTCGCTTTCTCTGCAGCAACATCACTGGGTTCTATATGCACTTGTGCTTGACCGGGGCAGGCTAGATAACTTTCCATAACAGCTAGACAATGAACACTGTGGTTATCATTGAAACACACACACACACACACTTACAGACAAACACACACACACACACTTACAGATACAAGTATGTGTTATCCTCTTAAATGTGCATGTCCAACATAGAGTCACACATTCCCTGGGGTAACTTAAGTTCACAGGGGTTATTTATCGGTCAATAACAGAGCAAGGAAAACAGACAACAATGGCCCTAGAGCTATTCACACAAACACACACACACACACACGCACACACACACACACACACACACACACACACACACACACACACACACATAAACACACAGAGACAACATAAAAAAGCTGCTGTTCACATTTCCTACAGTAAAATGTTATAATGGAGAGACTGCTTAACAATATTCCTCACACATTCAAATATACAATTTTAATTTAGAAATTGAAAATTTGACATTTTTAAGATTCTGGTCCTCACCACTATCCTTATTTTTACCCGGAGGAACCTCTTGGCAATTTATCAGGTATCTTTACTTGTAAATGTTTAGGTGTTCTGTTAAGGCCATAAAGACTCTTCAGTCATTGTTGTGGTTTTGTTGCTGACTAAGACAACACTGAGTGGATTGTCTGTGGGAACACGCTGCCGTCCAGACTGCCGGACAGATACAATGACTTAGGTGCTCTCATTTTCTTTGTCTGAGTTCCCGGGCCTGACGCCACGTCTCGATGGCCTCAGATTTTGGCCCGAGCTGATGATGTAAGCGTGACCCCTTGAACGAACGTCTTGTCTGGAGAAGACAGTGAGAGACGGGCACAATGGTCTCTGTCTGAGGTCTGGATCGCGTGCCCAAGTGAGCGATATGGATAAAATCTTTAAATATAATGATATATATTGAGTTAAATCATTTATAGAAGAGACATTTCAGATGGGAATGTCTCCTTTTATTAATCCTACATGTCAAAAGTGGCCACAACGATAAATAAATGTGTGAGATGTGAGCTCTCTCTCTTGCAGCAAAGGTTAAGGGTGAATGGAGGGTTTCATGCACGGAAAGAAGACAAAAGCGGGGGAGAGGTTATTTGGAAAAAAAAAAGGCTGTAAAAACAGACGGAAAGAGCAGTTTAAGGTCGGCGTAAGTCAGGATAGAGAAAGCCTTCTAGGTAAAGCCTATGGACAGTGTGTGGGTGGTGCCTGCTGACCATGGGGTCGCTCATTAACAGCTGAGGAGGCCAGGCATCCCAGAGTTCTGGGCAATTGTCTGCCTAACCCAGGTGCATGGCCCATTCAGACCACAGGAAGCCCCCTTTATCCCCATTCCTCTAAAAAAAAAAATGGACAGAGACGCGGTCAAGGAAGGTGAATGTGATCCTGGCCTGTCTTTTCTAACACGAGTAGCAGTCACATGCCCATACAGTCTTTTGGCCCATTGTTGGGATCCACAGAGTCATTGTGGCGTGTCTTTCCTGAACGCTCGGCTAAGATGCGGTTCTGTTAGTTTTTTTTAAATATATAATATCAAAAACAAGTCAGCTCTTTTCACACAGCCTCTTTCCAGTACACATTCTTCAGAGAAACAAGACTGAATGGGAATAAAATAAGCATGTTCAGTAGTTGTAAAGGCTTAGGTGGGAGGTCTTGCGGGCCATAAAAATGGCCAGATTCCATCACTTCCTCCACACTAATTACCATACACTTGGAGCAAGTGCCCTCCCTCTCTTCATCCCTGTGCCCATGCTTCACTACCTCTGACACACACACACGCACACACAATAACACACAGTGAGGCGCAGTTGGGAAATGGTTAACACTCTAGCCGTCCCCTGCTGCCAGTGAAAGCCCACAAAACAATGGAGACATTGTTCAACCAGGGCTAGGCTCAAGACTCTAAGGCTGTGTGTGTGTGTGTGTGTGTGTGTGTGTGTGTGTGTGTGTGTGTGTGTGTGTGTGTGTGTGTGTGTGTGTACCTCAATGTCAGGAAAGTAGTTTGTGTGTGTGTATGCTGTTATCATTTGCATGTTTCTGCCCCAATTCCCCAAACGATAAATTCTGAATTGTTGAGTTAATAAGAATAACTTAATGTTTTTAAATGTCTTATTTTTAAGAGGTGCTTTTCTTTATCTAAAAAAAAGTTTGATCACATGATCATACCTTTCAGCCAAATGATGTCCTGACATTACCGACATGAGCCTGGCTTCCTGATTCGAGTCTTTTTCTGCACTATTGTTGATGTTACGAAACAATCTGGTGTGGTATGGTATGTCGTGTTACTGGGTTAATGCAATAATTACTGTCTAAATATTAAAAGTTTGTAAACATGCATACACACACACACACACACACACACATGCCGCTTCCTAAATTTGGCTACCAGCCTTAAGCTACTTTCTGCTTAGTAACCACAATGTCAAATTAAAACATCACAATAAAAAGGCAAGTTGACAAAGCAAGGGCTGTGATCTTTCCCTCAGGAGCTGTGTGAAGCATAAAAATATTTCTTAGAGTGTCTCCCTCACATACACATCAATAGGTGGATAAATATTGAATAACTTTCAGCCAATGGCATAAAAGTTCAGCGGCGGCAGCTTTTGAGACTGCCTGCGGGGTGGTCAGGCACTTCAAAGGGTCCTGCGTTGCCCCCTTTGAGGGCATGGTAAACAGGGGCATACAGCGTGCCCCCCGAAAGACCGGCCTGCGCGAGGTCACTTCCTCTTTTCTCTGCTGATCCTCCAGCGTTCCACCTCAACTGAGCCTTCCAGACAGAAATGAGACCGTCTGTCCGCATCTCCATCCCTATCCATCACTCTGCCATCATTCTCCTCGGCCACAACATTCTAACAGGCTTTATCTACAGCCATCTACATCTTTCCCTCCATCTCTCACTGTCTCTTTTTTATTGTTTTAACTCATTCAGGGTGACTTAGGCTTCAGATTGCTGTTATCTAGCAGGTCAATCGGCGGCTCCTTATCACTGCTAATGCAGCTAGCTAGCGCTCCGACCAGGGAGACATCAAGGTGCTTCTTCGCATTTGTAAACAAAAAGGAAACTACCATTTACAGCCCTGTTTATTGAAAAGGGAATCACGTACTGGAACATGCATGCCTACATCTTCTGGTAAAAAAAGAAATGCTCGGCTGATTGAGTGACACCAGTGGGAGTCTGTGTGGGGTTATCATTGGCATTCTTGATGCCGTCTAAAGTAATCTGTCTTTTCTATATGTACAACAGCCAGTATGATGCAAACCAGGGAAACATTCAATCACACTTCCTTCTCAGTCAGAGGTGGATGCTGGAGCAGGATGGCAACTATACAAGCTGCATTTCACATTCAATTTTATCACTCGGTGCTAACAGCGAGATGTGTGCCTGTGCAGCGATGCTGCAATGCCTCTGATCTTACCAGCCTGTGTATTCTATCAAACAGATCACACTAGGGCTGGGCAATATGACCACAAATATTACAATTTATTCTCTCATATTGATCAGTGTCAGTGCTAATCACGATGTCAGTTTAATAGTGCTCCCACTGCTCCATTCTGCTTTTGCTTCTGTTTTCATCTTAGAAATAAAGCCCGAAGAAAGAAAGAAACTAGAAGGTTCATTAAAATTTCAGATACCGAGTTGTTTATCATCAAATCTAACTGGTTTTTTTTTACCCTGCGAAGACACCTTTAGAATTTGGAGTGGTCTCTTTTTCTTCATTTTTAGTTGTGGCTAAAATTCCCACATCACAATCACGGCCAAATCTAAAATGGGTTATTCCTTGGCCCAGGACCTATCTGTGCTGAAAATGTAACAGAAATCCCATGATGGCTTGCACAATATTGTATTTTTGACGCAATGGTAAATGTAAATGTCACTTTTTTACCCACGTTTGTTTTTACATCTCGCTAATCTATCATTTATAACGTATTTTTGTCTAATCTTTTTATGTAGCTCCGTAGGTGCAGTCACTACAGTGTGCAGTGTGAAGGGATCTGTACTTCAGCAATGTGCAAGCTTATTTCTTTTTTTACATCAGACTGGTTGTCCATCTTTGTTGTTTTCGCCCCACAGCCAGTTTCTGTTTTGGTGTTGCCTCTTTGTTCTAAACCTGTTAGTGTTGCATGCCTGACTGTTTGCATTACAACTTTCTGTGTACACTGAATTTATTTTTGCCAAAACATAAAACCCAAAAGTGGTTTAAGATCATTTTAGCACCAAATCTAATAAAACATTTAAAAAACGATATTACAACTGAAATAAAATGATGTCACTGATGCATTCTGAAAGGTTTGAGCTGCAACTATAACACTTTACTGTTGTTCTCAAATATCCTTTAAAAGGGAATGTTACAGCAGGAGTTTAGGTGGTAAGTATTTACAGCCAGATGACTCATAGCAGGATAAAACCTCAAGTATTTACCTGCAACCTTTGCTGCCTACGACCAGTTTAATGACTTCATAGGAGTTGGGACTCATTTCTCAGCGTCTCCTAAAATAACAGAGGAAGAAGAGGCCCCTGAACTCTTTGGTATAAAAATAACACTCGCATCGCAGGGAAAGATAAGGAGGGCCTTAGCTGGGCTTGTTTTGTTCAGAATAACGCTGTCATCGCTAGCTCTTTGTCTTAAACACAACTTTTGACAAGGTTTCTGTTTCAAATAAACAGCCTTGTCGACTCCTGCTATTTTAAGACGTGCTTAACTTAAATGGGCAAAATACCAAGGAGGCCTTGGCTTGCCAACTTTTGAGTAGCTGTTCGAGATGCTATTTATTACAGACCATAAAATGAACTGAACTGATCAAATGTCAAATGTGACTCAGAGGGACACTCTGTCTCGAAAGTGTAATTTGTGTGATACAAACTCATCGCTTCCTTCTGTGTGAGCTCCAGAGCCATGACGACTACCTGAGTGCATAAACAAAAAGGGTCAGCCGTGTATTATTAGCTCCAGCGCTGAAGGGTTACCACAGGAGATATTGTATTCATGAGCACACAAACTTGGAAGGCTTCGCCATCTAAAATCGTTATGCTCTTATCAAATGCTCATTTTCATAACGAAATGTAGAAGATGCCCGACTCCAAAACAAAAGTAACAACTGTGCCAATAATGGCCACGGGCATTCATGATCACCTCACTAATTCTGCTCAATCCCCACTCTCATTGATTTTCCTGGCTCGCTAACCCTGTGACCACATACGTACACCTCCCTACGTTCAACCTTTCCAATGACCTCCTGAAAACTTTACGCCTTTAGCCAACTACTAAGTTCACATTCGACTGTTCATTCTAGAGCTGCTTGCCTCTCAGATATTGACATGCCTCGGGTGGATGCTCCGTTATGTGTATGTACTGCCTGCGCCCCTTTGGCTGTCCAGCCAACTCTCCTGCCAGACTACTCCTCCAACTCCATGAATAGGGTAATCAATGTTGAAGGAACGCCCACACTTCCCTCAAATACGATATGGTAGCAGCCCAGCATTAGCTCATTCTCATGAAAAAAAGTTGTCAACATAAGACCAGTTTTCCATAATCTTTCAACTCAGTACAAGGTTGGGCTGCGGTTATCGTTTTCTCTGGGATTACAGGCGGCGTCGCTGTCCAAAGAACAACTGCTGCACCTGCCACAGTGGCAGCCCCTAGTGCCATTCGCCTCCTGATCACTCACTAACAGACAAAAGCTCTACTTTCTGGGATCCACAAAACTTTCATTGTCAAAACGTGCACTTAAAGAACAAGTTTACATAAAACTGACTGGGTGTGTTAGTGACTGTGATTTAAGGGTAAATGCAAACAAATGTGCATTTTTCTAGTCAAAACATCCATTCATGGGGACAAGGGGAGGGCTTTAACACTGAGGACGTTTTCAGGATGGGTGAGAGAAGAAAAGCAGGGTTTGTTTGTCTTTCTGTCATGAATAAGGGAAGACGAGCTGGTGAAAGAAGAAAAGTACCGGACGGAGTGTTACTTACAACGATGTGTGCCGGTGACGGGGACCTGGCATCTTTAAGTGCTTGTCTACTTTGAAGAGCTCCTTGTTGAACATCTAGCAGGGGCCATTTCATCTGTAGGTACTGGATGGTAGAAAGGAAACAAAATGGAAAGAGAGAAACAAAACATGTTAACAATGCAGAAAGCAAAAACAAAACAGAACAAATTAAAAATAAGACAAAAAAGGAAGACGACATTTCTTGACAGGTTGATGGGTGTAGAAACTCAAAAACATCGAAAAGCAAAAAAAGTTAAGGTGGATGGTGAATAGTGTGAGGGTGGCCTCAAGCATGTATCAGTGAGTACACACAGTAGTTCAGAAATATATATATATATATATATATGGCACAAAACTATTTTTTCGTAGCCAAGCTCCTTTGCCGTGAGCAGGAAGTAAGTATATATATGTATCGTTTCTTTTGTAAAGGAGCTGACACGTGACTTTGGATTGCATTCAGTCATTAATTTGGAGTTGGGGAGGGCAGAGGTTAAAAGGTAGTACTGTACACAGCTCATGGCTTTAAGATGACCTAATGTCATAAATATTGTCAGACTTTTATTGGAACCCATAAAGAGGTTAAAGTGTGGCGTCTCACCACACTCCTCTGGGGCTAAGCCTCCTGACTGCTCCCATAAATGATTGACTTGGCCTCTATCAAAAGTTTTTCTCACACACACAACACACATAACACACACACACACACACACACACACACACACACACACACACAGAGATAAGTAGAAACAAGGGTCATGAGAAACATATGTCTGTTATAAACTGGGTGGAGTCCTTTTAATTTGATGACATGTGCTGTGTTGACTTTAACTAAACTGGTCTACCTTGAATCAAAAAGGTTCTTGTCTTACAATGAAATACGCCAAATACCCAAATCTGCCGTCACTTTACACAGATTCATATGAAAGTGAAAACTACTCTGTGGCTAAAAAGCAAATTCTCTGTAGATCTGTCAGCCATTGACTGCCTGGTGTTGACCTTGCTATAGTATGCAGTCCAGACTGCTTGTCAATGTCACGGCCACCTAGTTTGAGGTAAAAAGGTCACAGCTGCTGTTTCAGCTCTGAGGCCTCTGGAATGGGTCCCGTACTGAGAGGTGAAGGGCCTAAAAACTGTGAACAAGGGAAACTACTGAGTTAGCAGCAGTTCCATTATGTTCAAATATTAACCTCAGTGGTCCGAAATTAGCTTTTTGGCTCACCGGCCAAGGGGACTGGTAGATGAAAAAAATCCATCGGCCAAGCATACTGTTGAAAGTCAATTTTAAGGTTTTATTTATAAGAAACCAAATGCAAGAAAAGGAACAACCGTCGGTGCTGACTTATTAATACAAAGGGCCTATTTTGTAACCCTGGTGCCACAGATACTTCCCTATAACACAAAGGCAGGGTCAGTAAAATGCATATATGCTGCTCTATTACACAACAAATATCCACCATCTGACAGGTCAACTTGAACTTAGATCTGGGCCTATGATGCCATTTGCACATAAACCTTCAACATGATCAAGAAATCTAAACTCTGAAGTGCCTTTCCACATGTTTGGAGTTTGTTGCTCCACTTAAAGACGTTATCTGAATCCTATTCAATTACATCTCATGAGTGATTGAGATCATGTGCTCTTTGCAGTAATGACACAAGACCTGAAAAAGGCTTATGCAATCCTGTAACGTTTCATAATTATCTTTCCATCATTATTGGCCCAAAGCCCAGGAACAGATTTTGGCAGTTGGTGATGAAAAATTTAAGTTTTTATAAATTACAACTTCAGTGCAATCATTATCATCCAATTTGGCAGTTCTATACTAATGCAGGTACGTTGTATTCAATTTCTTTGTTGCTGCTAAACACTAATGGTGACAGCTAGTTTGTATGCATGTGTGAGTCCGGGGGTGTGTGTGTTTGTCTGTGTATGCTGTATGTGTTTCAGAGCTGGTCAGAGAGTGAGTGTGTCGCGACCCTTCCTGAGACTGTGTCTAAATCAGTGGTAATTAGCGAAGAGTTCACTGTGGGGTGCCTGCCAGTGGTAGACGCTGGAGGGAGTTATTGACTCCATGTCCTCAGTTACAGCCTATGCAAGGGAAAAAACTGTCTGCTGCCTGGTCTTTCTCCACCACTACCACTCATTTATGACTCCAAGACTGTTTTTATTGCAAGAAAACGGAGTTTGTTTATGCTTGTTTGTATGTCCTGAGAGTGGAAAAAGGAAAGGTTGTTAAAAAAAAAAAAGTTGCGATCTTGTGGGTTTTTATAGACCCCCTCACTGGGTTTTAATTGCCATGAAGGAGGGAGAGTAGGAGAAGAGGGGGGTGGTGGTGTAACAGTAAAAGAAGAGGAAGAGAGTGACGGGGCTGCTGTCATCTATGAGGTAATTCAAGACAGTGTCCACTGGTGCCAGGGGGGGTCTAGAAAACGGGGCAGTGCGGGAGAGAAGTGTGGGGGGTGGGGGGGGAATTGTGAATCCAGCCATGGGAAAGTCCTGCCATTGCATGTGCACACATGCTCACACATGCAAGTATTCAAACACAGCTGCAGTCGGAGAAGGGGTCGAGCAAGAGGACATTCTGAGTAGGTGGGTACGGAGCGTGAAGGTGACACCCCTGACTGTGGTAGAGAGACACTGAAAGACTGCAGAGAGAGGGAGGGTGCCGCAGCGCATGCCCTGACAAGTGGCTCCACTTCAGCCCTGCTATTGCAAATGTTCTCACACACTAATCTCTCCTGCAGGTTTTACAAGCATGCCAAGGAACACGGAGCCCTAGCAAGCACCGAGGCTTTCCGACCACCCCCTACTTGGCCTCATTCCTCTTCCTCCACCCCTCCCGCCTGCCCTGCTAACCGACGCACCGCCTGGGCTTGAGTAGGCCATGACCTCTGACCCCTCTCTGCTGCTCCAAGCCCCTCCCTGTTCCCCACTCTGCGACCTGAAAACTCTCCCGCTATGAGGGGGCCCCCCGGGTAACTCAAGAGCCATTCCAATGTGACAAATTGCTCCGGAGTTCCAGGATAACTCTCTCTTCTCCTCTGTCTCTCTTCCTGGCCCCCTCCCACACACACACAAACACTAACACGCCCCCCTTGACAGACCCCCACCCCGTAAGAACCACCCAGTGGCTGTGCTCCGGCTTCGGGTTGTGCAGCAGACAGCTTCTCCTTCTCCCTTTCAGCCTCCCCCCTTTCTCTTCCCCTACCCTGCGCCCCTCCTCGCCTGGCCAGCCCCACAATGGGAGCTGAATGACTCAATTGTCTCTGATGAAGTGAAAGACAAGGGAGTCCTCTAAATCCTTACAGAGGGATGAACTCACTCTCGCCGTTCCGATTTTCCTGTCCTCTACTACTTTCCCAAGCACAAGAAGGGGGTTGGTGGTGGGGGGTGGCAGCTGTTTACAGGGGCTATGACTAATGATTATTGTCATTATTGATTAGTTTGTCTGTTCTTTTTTCAATTAACCGTTTTGTCTGACCCACTGCGCAAAACCCAAATACACCCTTATATAAAAGAAGCCAGAACAAATTCAGTTTGGCATTTCCCCCCCCCCCCCCCCCCCCAACTGTTTTGGCAATACACTTGTTTCAGCCATTTCTTTTTTTTTTTACCATATTATGTTTGAGCAGGTGCTTTCTATTTGCATGCTGGACTACTCACCCATATGTGAGTTACTGCTGCTGCACCGAGGTCTGGCATGTTATGAGCTACAGATTGTTAACCCAGATCCACACTGACTGTCATCGCAGTGAAAACAAGCTGGGGCCGCGGTCCTGGTGTCACAGCTCGTGGCAGAGGGGAAGTAGGCTGGAGACAATTGGAGGGGCATCCTGAGTGCTCACACATCATCCTCACACGTCTGCACACACCGGCCTTCAACACTGTTGTTACTAATTGAACAAGCTGGCAAGGAAGCAATTTGGCATAAAACCTGGTACCAGCGCTAGACTCTGATCTTCCTAAATATAAACCATTTTTTCCACATCCTATCAAACATTAACTAAACGTCAATATGTGTATTGACAAAGACTGGGGGGGGGGGGGGAGTCTTACTCAAATGTTTTAGCGAAAATGAACGCAGGATCATTCTGCCGTTCTGGTCAACAACCAGCTTCTTTTTTTTTTTTTTAAAGCCCCCATCTGATGTGTTTATCACATGCGGCCTGGCGGCTGGAGCAGAAGCCATCGCACGGCTTGTTCGTTTTGTTTTGGATTAAGAGCAGAGGGCTTCAGACCAATCAAACAAACAGAGCTCCTTATGTGCCAATGTGGCTCCAAAACACTGGACCACTTTCCAGCAGTGAACCAAGGGACAGATGATGAGGACCACTGGGGCTCCAGCAAGCATCCCAGCCATGTGAGCAATGTGAGAAATGAGGGGAGACAGGCAAAGGCAGAGAGACAGATAGCAGCTTGGGTTTAGAGTCAGCATATGGATACTGGGTGTTGCTCTAGAGAGTCCAGCAGATCTTCGACCCATCTGTGGTCGCCTCATATGACAGACATGACATAGCTCTACACGGGAGTCATAGGCGACGTATACAGATAACACATGTACATTCACAGCGATTCCCCCCCCCCCTCCCCCTCCCCCCCTCAACATACTGTACATGCTTACTCACCCATTCACACCTGAACAACAATGCTCACCCACATTTGAACATACTCAGGCCTGGCAGCTCCTCTGGGAGAGCGCATTTAGAGATAGGATTGACAGCTTGCAGATTACACCAATCAGACCTCTACTCTAAAGAGCTTTATTTAAGTCTGAAATGATCAAGGCTAGTAAGAGGAGCCCATTCAAAGCTCTGCAAGTAAACTGCACCGAGCTTAAAAGATTAGTCCATCCAGTTTGACTACAATTTTATCCCTTTAAAAACGAAAGCTGAGCATATTGTCTTGATCTGCTGCGGATATTGCCGGCAGTCTTTGTCCTCACTCACAGGTGCCAGAAAAGAAGCAAACACGTGCTTTTACAAACACGTAATTTGTTGACGAGGGGGGCAGTCATTTTCTGTAATTGAGGGAGAAGCTGAAGGCAACACGGACCCTTTGAAGAGAAAAGAGCTATATGATACATTGTTGTGTTGGTTTGCGTGTACAGTACCTGCCTTTAGAGGAATGGGTTGACTGTAAAGCTAATAGAGTAACGCAAGAATACCTTGACAAAACTGGGAGAAAGTTAGCAGACACAGGAGGGAACATCACTGCTGCTTTGGTTCTAATAATGCACATTGTATGAGTAAATATTAAAGAAAAGAAAAAAAACACCCCACCTGCTCTGATAGCCAGAGGCATTTTGCAACCAGGAAAATAAAAAAAGTGGAATGTGGGAAGGCCTGGGGTTTGTGTGCCCTGGGGCGGGAAGGGGTCCGCTGGGCCTATATTTACTCCAAAGCCAGAACCGCTTGGGGGTTCCACTGGCCCTGACTGCACTGGGGCCGCCGACCTGATCCAAACCCTCCCCTCCTCACCTCCTCTACCCCTACTCCCTTTGCCAACAATCTCCACCTCCACCTCCCCTTCTCCTCCTTTCGTGTAGAAAAACTCAACCTGACACTTTTCATGTAAGCCTTTTTTCCACATGGAGAATGTGCAAATGACCTCTACTTCCTCTCCACCCAACTCAGACTTTACTCGCCCCTTAAAATGAGGCTGTAGAAACAGGCTCGTGAAACTACAATTCAAATATCTCAGAAAGTATGGCAGTCTCGGACAAAAGAAAACAGGGAGAATGACTTAGTTTTTAACTGGTTTGGTGGGCTTTCTTCAGATTTTATATTAAACACTTGACTTTTATCTGGCGTGTTCTGGGAGTTAGTTTCACTCTCTTAAACACTGGTTCATGAGATAAATATGGCTTTGCTCTGACACTGTTTACTTAGCAAGTGTGGACAAATGTGCTGTTCAAACACCAGCTGATTGAGCGGAAAGTTTCAAAGGTTTACGCAACACGTAGCAGACAAATCTGTCTACAACAATCACAAAGAGACTAAATTTCCACCAGTCAAATGTTTAGCGGAAATGTAGTTCACTTCCTTCAATTAAATTGATTGGATGATGATATACAATAGCAAAGAATAAAACACACACACACACACAGACACACTTACAGTGTTCTCAAAGGAAGTGTGAGGGTGACATGATTGCAGTCCAAAACACACCAACTTCTCAACAAGCCTCAGAAAGCCTGACTTTTGTACCCCCTCCCCCCATTTCCCACTGTCCCTTTCCCTGTGTCATTAAGAGTATCTCTTGGCTGCTCTATAAATATTGTGGCAGGGAGGGTGAAGGCCAGCAGGAGCTGGCTGGTCTTCCGTCAGCCCCGCTAATGAACAGGCGCTCTGGCACCTTTAGCATCAGGCTCTGCAGCAGAATGCCTCTGCTTTCAGGTGAGAGCTACTCTTCTATCTGAGTGACTCTTCCTCTTTCTTTCTTTTCTTCTTTTACTCTTACACAAATATAACTTGGGCTTTGGGGTGCTTTCAGTGGCTTCTATGACTACTAGGGTGACGAACTGAGTGGGTTATATGTTATGTATGATAATTACAATGGTCCTAAATTGCAGCTTCATTGAGTTGTCTTAGTCACTCCTGTAATGGTTGTAATTACAGTTGATACAACGTATTAACAGACTGGGATTACTCGTCAATACTCCCTAGTCTGGTTAGTAAAGGCCAAAAACATATCTGGATGCACAGTTATTTAAAAAAATAAGAGCAGCATAGATGAAGCAAATCTTTTTGGCGTGATACCAAAACCTCTTTTATGTAACTTCTAAAAGCACAACTTAAAAGGTGCTGTATCAAATCATCAACGTGATAAACAAGTCCCTCTGCTTTCCTTTCTATTAAGATTTCCAGTCATCTGTGCAAAAGGACATCTGGAATTACTTATTCAGAAGGCAACTGGATTTACTGGTTTTGTCCTGAGGACATTTTTATCTTATCAAATTCTGAGAACTAATGAGCATCTTTGGATGAAGAGTGAAACATCTTCGAGGTAAAAACAGTCACCTTTGACACGGCGTTTGTAGACACTCTCCTGTAATTTCTTTCTTATTTCATATTAAATTGTAGCCTACCACGCATCCATCCATCCATGCATCAACTCGAATTTGAAACAACCTCATCTTGTCAGATTACTGAGATCCATGCTTGAACTATAACCTCAGTGTGGGTGTTCACGGTAATTTGTGGGCATTCTTGACATTCTGTATCGTTAAATGAGCATTGTTATTAATGGCTGTCAGCAGAGGACCCACAGCTCAGTGGAAGTAGGCTGATATATTGGCCGGCCGAAGATCAGGTCCTGGACCTTTCCTGGTTGGAGTCGTGTACACACCGACCTACTTACAGGCTACATAGAAGTGAGCAGGCACGTCCACAGGCCTAGGTGTGTCTGAGCCCCTTACGCAATGCCAGGCCAGGGGGTAGGAGAGAAGGGGTTGGGCAACTCATGCGCACACTACACGCTTACCTTTGTCTGCAGGAAGCAGGGTTTGGGGCGTGGAGGGGAGAGTTAAAAAGGTGAACAGCAGCTGAGCTCTGCTGAGGGAGGAAAGTAAGCTGATTGCAGCGCCCACGTTCTGCTGGAGAATGTTGTATTTGGTATTGTGCTGGAGGAGAGCTGAACGCTGCCCTTGATGTTGGGTGTCTGGTTTTGTTCTGCGAGAGTTCACTAAGAATTAGTTAAACGGTAGACTGGATATAAGGAAGCTATGAAACATGCCTCAGAGGGAGAGAATGTGTACACTCACAGGCTTTGCAAAGACTTCCGATATTGTGAAAACACTACACGCTATCACACAATTCCACCTACGCATATTTATCAATCAGAAAACATTATGTTGAAGGCATCACACACACATACCAACAGGCAATTAATCTTCACAAACACATCATACGAAACCAACAAACCTTCAGTCTGTTTTGTGTCTCTTTCACACTTGCACATACACCTTGAAGCAGTTCAGCCTCCATATTCATGAGGCCTACTCCCTCAGCATACCTAAAGCCCAGGATTTTAAGGGTTTCAACTCAAATCTCAAATGTGATTTCAGGATATGGACTCATAACCAAACCATCTAGGCTATTGATCAGCTTTAAGTCATCTATTTTAACTTCAATTAGCTTTAACTTAACTTATCGATGTTGTTACGCAACAAGGTATTTACTACGATATCATGCATGAAAGGAGGGAGAAAAAATATTCCCACACAAGCAATTACATGCACACTCACACAGTGGGGTACTGCTGCTTTGCCACGGTGGCTTAATGAATAAATAAGTAATAAGGGCTTGGTTATTGGAGCTCATTAAAACGGGAGATACTTCGATGACAATAAGACCTGAGGAGGGTCAGGGGAGGCGGCTGTGTAGCGCGGGCCAGTGTGGGTGGCTCTCCTCCACGTCCCCCCATAACCTGACCACATGGCCTCAGAGCTCACCTCCAAATCAACTCTGTCAGTGACGCAGCCCCCGTCTTACCCTCTGCATCTCCACAGCAGCATCTTCATGCATACGCATACACACACACACACACACACACACACACACACACACACACACACCTCCAAGCACAGGCTCAAAAAGACACACATGCACACACCTCTCTCATGGTTAATTACCACTTAGCTCAATCACGTGGTGATCCGTCCATAAGAGCCCCCCGCCTTCCTCCCCCACAACACACAAACAGCAGCACACATGCCAATTATTGATGAATCTTTAATATGGCGTTTTACAAAGTCTCCATCTCATTTCCTACCACTGAGTCGATGATTATTCTTCCAATAGGACAAGTAATATAAATAGAAAACGGCTCTCGCATATAAAATATTACAAGCATACGATTAAATAAATTAGCTTAATGTAATATCATTTCAGGGTTGAAACAAAGTGGCCTAAGCCATTTGGGGAAGACGGCTAACTTTTTATTTTTTTCCCTCCTTCCTTGCATCTCTATCTAGCACAGTATAAAAACCCCCGCACAAAAATCCCACGCCGCGATAACATGTCAATAATGAGCTGAGGCCATCTATTGATCAGCTTAATTTTGCATCTATTAGCAAGGGAACGGCTTGCTCCGGGGGCGAGGGAAGCCAGGCGCTAACACGCACCGACAGGCTGGATGGAGATCATTACAACTGATGTTCACACACACGCTGTGATTGACATGGAGATAAGGCAGGGGAGAGCCCAGGCTCGCACGCCTCCCCGCACACTAAGCTAATGATACACCAAACGTGTGCGTGGTGTGTGTACGGCGGTGTGTGTGTGTGTGTGTGTGTGTGTGTGTGTGTGTGTGTGCGCATGATAGAGAGCGTCTATCTAGAAAAAGAGTAGGAGCAGGAAAAAGAGGAGAAGAAAAGCAGGCCACACGCCTTTGCTAATTGGCACAGTCAGACAGGGAAGCTCATAAAAGACGAAAAAGCATTTAGTGGAGTACCTCAGCTTTCTGGATCGCCTTATCAACTCGGTGTCATTTAAGCACAGTTGAATGCACCACAGAAAAGCCTGGCTTTGACCTGGAATGCACGGCTTCATCGAATACTGCCTTAATTTAGAGAGTTTGCATAAGGCTTTCATTATGAAAATCATTTGTTTTTGCTGTGAACGACACTCTTTTTCTCACATTCAGAAGAAGTGACGTAGAGAGTAAGGATGGATCCATACACGGAGAGGGCGTGCGGAAAACAATATGGTGCGATGCCCCTTTTCCCCCTGCTTACCGATCCACCTCCACTGCTGCAAAGAGCCTGGTTTTGGCATTGATGCAACCAGCTGCAATATAGGATGTTGCATGGTATCCACACAGAGAGTGGAAGAAACAGAGAGAAAGAGAAGGGCCGGGCACTGGAACTGCACCTTTTACCACACCATCAAAAAGAAAACGACACCATCTGTATATCTGAGTTTTTGCGGGGAGGAGGTCTTGTTTTGTGCCAGATAGGTTCTATGGAGGTGAGGTCAGAGGCACAAAAAATAAATAAACCTTGGCTACAAACTGTGTGTTTTTGTCAGCTGAGGGATGCAGCGAAGGGATCGAGGGAGCAGCGGGAGGAGGGAGGGAGGGAGGGAGGTGGGGGAGAGGGGGAGAGGGGGAGAGGAGGAGAGAGGAAAAAAAGCCCTCAGCCAAGCCATCAAGTTGAACATTGAACTTCACAGTAGTAGCTGCCTTTCTATGCCTCTCCTTTTGATGTTACCTCCAAAGCAAAGGATCAAAGGCTTGGAGTGTGGCGTGGGGAAGTCCCAAGCTCTTATCCTGCCAGCCTGTGATATATGCAAAAGTCTACGCCAAAAGAGAGAGAGTGGGGCAGAGAGAGAGAGAGAGAGAGAGGGTGCTTGGGAGGAGAAAAAAAGAGAGGAAGCTTGCATGGAATGTGGATAAATAGTATGTTTTCTGTCTAATGAATGACAAGGGTATGACGCAATCAGCCAGTTAGTTACAGTATGACGTAGAGCGGGATAAAGTGCACACACACGTGTTCTAGAGAATAGGCGGTTGAAACTCGGAGAGGGCTGGGCATGAGATGGGATGGGGCGGATCAGGGGGTGGGGGGTGGTGGGGGGGTGCTGGCAGTGTTTGTTGCCCTCACAACTTCCCCCTCCTCCTTCCTCCCAAACCCTCAACAAGCAACGCGGGACAGCCTCTCTCTCCCACTTCCACCTCGCACCAACCCCCAGCGCCTCTCCAACATCAAGGGGGTGAGAGGCTGTGTCGTCTCGACATAAATATACAGTGTGCCGTTAAAAGCGAGGACTACAGTAAACATAGTGCACATGAGATCCTGGTTGTCTCTCGCTGGAGCACAAACACTCACACAACACACACAACACACACAGTGGGCTCAGCTGGGCCAAAGAGGGGAGCAGAGGTGTGCTAAACTTGACAAATCTCTACGAGACAAACACAATCCACACACAAACACACACAGAGACACACACACACACACCCTTTCCCCAAGGCTGTAGGATTAAGAGGTCCAGCTGGCTGACAGCAAGCCCTTCCTTCCCACGTATCCCGTCGATCTCATCCCCCCCACCCCTCACACAGATAACCAACCTCCACCTCTCAACAGCCCCTCCCATACTGCCAGCCATCCAGCTCACCAAGTATGCCAATAGGACACACCTGAACTTCACATCGACCGACCCTGAGCCATTTTCACCTCCCACCGCCCCGCGCACATTATCTCAACGTAGGAAAAATGGACTCCAGAGTATTCAGAGACACGGGAAATCCTGTGAAATATAGATGTTGGGTGGGTACGGGATAGGGAGGAGAAACTTAGGAAGAGCCACAAATACGTGAGGCTACACGACATCAATGCAGTTTGTCAATCCAACCCGTTGGTCTGTGCTAATGGGTGTATTCTTTACGTTACAGATTCCTTGAGAGTCATGGCCTTGAGAGATGGAGGAAAGAGAAGGGAAAGAAAAATGTAGAAGGGGGTGATGAAGATCAAATATAATGAGCCCCGTTGATGGAGGATTAACAGAAAGTGAGACCAAATGAGTGGAGAAAGAGAAAGCAGGAGAACAAGGAAGGATATAAACCTCCCCCCTGCTCCTCCACTTCAACAACAGCTGCCAGGTCACTTTACGAATGTCTGGAAGAAAATATGCAGCAGGGTGTCGTTTGAGTGTTATATCATTTTGTCGACAGGGAAGCATGTGCACTTGGATGTGCAAGGAAATAAGGGTTCAGTGTTCCAATATTTGAGATAAATGAAAGTGCATCTATGCCTGGCGGGAATGAAGACGCCAGAAAGAAATGATCAACACAGGAACCGATATCGGATTTTTTCGAGGAGGATACCGATAATATTTTGAGAGTTCAAAACGTCTTAAACAACTCACTCTCCCAAAACCAAAGTGTTTTTAAGAAACCACGACATATAAAAAAGAGCTTCATACAGTACCACAGCAGTGTATTCAATTCCAAAGCAAAACAAATGTACCCATAACACATATTTCATATTAACTTTCCCCAGCCTAAACGGAGGAGGTTGTGTTCAGGCTATGACTACATATGAATTCTTCAACTTCCTTGTTACTGAGCCAGAAGTGAGTGACAGGCATAACGTGGAGAAAAGACAGCGGGGAAGATTTAGGTGAAGACGAAACAAGAGTGGCAGCAGAAGGGTAACATTTTGGTTGTGCTCACAACTAGAGGATGCTAAAACCGTGCTTAGGGCTGCCTTGCCCCAATGGATACCTAATGAGAACAGAGAAAAATCTATCCGGCGATTCACCATGATACCATCGACAGAGGCAGATCGCTACCACAGAATGGGCTGGGTGTTGTGTGGAAGGAGGGGAAAGAAGAATGAAGAAGAAAAAACAGACAAGACAGTGGTGTAAGGAAGGAATAAGAATTAGGGAGTGAGAAATGGAGTCAGGAGAAAGCAAGAGATAGACGGGAGGGGAGAAAAAGAAATTCACAATGATGACACGTAAGTGCAAAGAGCGATTAAGGATTTACTTTCAAAAGGACTCCCATTGATCTTTTTTGATAGACCTGCAATAAATCAAACCGGATTGACTCGCATGAGAACCAAGCCTAATCCTTTAGTCAGATCCAGGAGAACTCCAACCAAACCAGCTGTTAATTTAGGCTTTACAAGATAAAGCGGGAGAAATCCAACCTGATGTACCCTAGGGCAGAGGCTTACATCATCTCTGTAAAGCAATCAACTTATTGCCAGTTTGGAGAGGTAATCAGAGCACATACTGAGAGAGGGGAGGGAGGGAGGGGAGAGTGTGTTGGGTGGAGAAAGGGAGGTGGCAAAAGAGAAAAGGGAGCGAAGAGATGGCTGCAGAGGTTAGAGAGAGAACAGAATGTAAGAAAATCTAAATTGAGTCAACTTGAGAATGTTGTTATAAAAAACAAAAAAAAAACTCAAATGCAGTTTTCTGCATGCTGGGCAGATACACAGATCCTCTGACTGAAACAATGAAAGTTAACTTTGAAACAAAAAACATGTTTACACAGAGTACATCTCCAATTATCTCTGGAGGGTGAAGATGAAACAGAGAGGAGCTAGCTAGCTGCAAACAGTAGCTCTCTGGGCTGACAGCAGGGAGCGGAGGCCGGCTTCAGCTCCCCTCCTCCTCCACACCACCCTGTAATTTCCCTGGAGGCCGGCCCAGACCTCGTCCCCATCCCCAGTGGCCGGTGCCACCTCAGCCGGGCCCTGCCAGCCGCGCTGTGGCTGAACCATAGCACAACCATAGTAATTTAAATGGTTATTTTTGTTTGGGGGGAACAAGAAGGAGTTTTTTTTTCCAAGCTCTGGGCGGAAGTATTGCAAGACACCATCCAGCCCACACTGAGAAAAACCATACTGATGTCTTTTTGCATTCTGTGTTTGTGTGTGGACTGTCATCAGCGTACTACGGGGGTTTTGGTTCCTCTTCTTCCCCGGGTGTGTGACACCACAATGGAGGATGCAGAGGATAAAGCCTGAAAACCACACAGACACACCTCCCTCTATGCACACACTGACACACAGAGTCGTTAGCGCACCATCTCCCCTGTCTTTAATGTCCTGTTTACAACGCAAAACAACCAGATCAGGGTTGAAATCCAATCACAGTGCTTTGCAGGGCCCTTCACGTCGGCCTCGCAGGAGAGCTGAGGAGAAGCAGGCCTTGTAATCTCTGGACTCTGTCCAAGAGAAACCAAACCTCAGGAGTCAAAACAAAACCACACATAAAATCAGAGTTAAAACAGCAGCCTCTATTCTGCCCGTTGTGACCCCACCAGCACACACAAACATACACACACATACACTCTCTTTGGGCCCAGTGTCTCTAACTTCTCCTGGTTACACTGTATGCACACAGGGATCAGTCCGACTTCAGCAGGGCGTCTCTCACGTCGCCAAATTGACTGAGGCTTGGTGACACACACACACACACAGACACACACACACAAAAGGAGACTGCCACTTAAACTCGACGCACATCAGCCTGTGCTATCTTTAGCAGCTGGGCTAAACTGTTAAAACCGCACAACAACTCCCCCCCTCCCTCGCAGCCAGCCTCCCCCGACTTCAAATAAGATGGCCTGGCTCTTTGGCAGTAGCTGCCCACTGGCACCTCCCTCCACGGCCACAAGGTCACACGTTTAATTACACAGAGAGTAGTAATCTCACCAGACAGATGGCAAGCAGGCCGCCTCTCAATTACTCTATGCCCAATTGAATCATTACTTATGTTATTTGCTAAATCATGGCTCACACAGGAAAAGACCATAAACACTGGATTTGTGCGACAAGTGGAGGGAGGGGTGGGGGGGGGGGAGTTACAGGGTCGTGGCAGTGTTAGGACACAGAAGCAGATGTGCCTCTTGCCAAGCAACTGTGACAGAGATCAAAAAGGCGTGAAGAATACATACGCATGACTGTGTTAGCTTTTGGAAAAAACTTGGAAGTTTAATACCACAGTGATCAGTGCCAGAAAAAACAGACCCTTATTTTTTTCTCCAAACCAAAAACTGGTACAGAACATTGGACTATGTGGAAACAGTCGGCTCCCGGCAGCCCAGTTGAGGAAACCGCATGACAAGGCCAATTTAAAACGTGAAGAAAGTGTCTGTCTCTTAAAAGTGAGCCAAGGAAAAAGAGTTCGGGTTTTTTTTGTCGGTTTTTAGGACAACCAGTTTGTCATTGGGGCACATCCCAGTGGGCACGAAAAAACCCAGAACGGCAAGTGTGAGCGGTCTCATCTCAGCATCCATCCCGTTGATGCCTCACTCATCATTTCTCAGCTCCTCCTGCCAATGGCTTCTGTGAACAATTAGAGGTTGACTTTCCCAGCGTCTCCGACCACAGCATCTTAATCTCTGGCCAGGGAGCTGCAACAGTCGAACTGTCCAGCCAAGAAACAAGATTTTCCTTATTTTCAGGCCTGAAATTTGCTATTTATTCATCACAAACTGTTGGTAAGACCTCTCTGAGCCTGTTTATGATTTAACACTACCGCAGAGCTAAATAACAGCAAATTAACTGCGCTAACTGGCCTCATTAATGTCATAAAATGGTTTCAGTGAGATCATTTCTGAATGTACCACTAATGTTAACTTAACCACCAAAAAAAAGGAGAAAAATAAAAGATGTTGACTGTAATTTTCCAGGTAATTGGCTGCTTGTTGGGGCACGTTTTTTCTAATTAATTACCTCTTATGGGTGTCCTATTAAACCACAACTTTGTGTCATACCAAAAGTAGCTAAAAGTAAGCCATGTAAAAAAATAAAAAGAAGAAACGTGTCTACATAACGTACAACTGAGAACAATGTTACTTTTAAATGTACCGAAGCTTTAGAGGAAGAACATCAACTGGTTGGTTCAATGGCTCGAATAACTTTACAACAAAGCCGCATCGTATGAAACTGCACACAGCGGTAGTGAAAAAACATTTGTCCTACTGGTGACCGTAATAAGACTGACAGCTCGCCACTAACTGGAAACAGTTGTGTTGAGAGGCACGTCTACTGATGTAAAATGATCTGTGGGAGCATATATAGAAAACTTCCATGCAATTTTCTTTCTTTTTTGGAGTTAGGGTGACGAATTTCCCTGGCCTATAGACGGCAGCCAGCAGTTGTCCTCCCATGAGGGTGGGCAAGCATCTAGGAAGAAGCGAGCAGGCGGATTAGGATAAGATGATGACTAGATCTGCATATTTACAGCACAGAATTTTCAATTTGCAGGACTCAAAGT
Organism: Cottoperca gobio; assembly: GCF_900634415.1. Classification (NCBI taxonomy): domain Eukaryota; kingdom Metazoa; phylum Chordata; class Actinopteri; order Perciformes; family Bovichtidae; genus Cottoperca; species Cottoperca gobio. The sequence goes on along the minus strand of NC_041373.1, from coordinate 12,258,102 downwards.
GATCCCAAAGGCGAATGTTGAAAATTAGAAGAAAGGGTCCATGGAACTTCCCCTCGAAGGCCCAGAGGGCTTACAGTAATGGCTCCCAGGCACATCTACAACCCCACTATCCTGAGAGGACGGGGGAGGTTTCCTGTTCCACTTTCCAGTTGTGAGATTGCTCTGCATGGGAGAGAAGCTGCACTGCTGTTTAATACCACAATGTTCACAGGGAAGTCATAAACGTACCAGAGAGAAGTTAAAGGGGCATTTTTACATAATGATTTTCTTACCAGTTGGTCTGCATCCCTAATACTGTCTAGGGTTACTTTTGAATTTAGATGAAACTGCAACCAGGTAGGAACTGAATGTGATAATCACACATCCGGGGCTGAAACGCAGAATCAAGAAACATTGTGTGTCTTTTTCTTATTCAGACGTCATCGTAGCATGTGTGCAGATCTGATGACTAGCTCTACAAATTCAAGACATTGCCGGTATGCTAACTGCCCATTGCATGTCCTTCTGGAGTTTGATGGTCAGTGTGTGCGGTGCGACTCCAGATCCTTCAAAATGCAGCTGCATAACAAAAGAAAACGACCGACTGGACTTCAAATATTTTGCACAATGTTTAATTTTGACCTATACATTTCTATACTTTAAGACCAGAATTTGTTCAGCTGTTAAATTAAGTTTAAGATTAAAACAGCTTGGTTATTTTGATAGCACAAAAAAAAAAAAAAAACATAAGCAACTGTGCTTAAAGCAAAAACAAGGATCTTCAAATGTCAAAGTTTATTTCCGAGCGCAATAACATCTCTCCGTATAGTAGACTCAAAGACAAGACCGAAGTATGTACGGTATACGGAGCGGCTGCAGAAGGTGCATGCACAGGCGCATACAGCATGTTTCAGCCATAAGCCTCAGGACTGTAGTGAGGCCTGCTCATTTGATCTCCAACTGGGAGGGAATTCTAGCTGATGCTGTCTCCCAATGGCCCACACTTGACTGTGGGCCTTGCAGTTTCCCCCCCCCCCCAGCTGCTGTACGGCAGGCATGGGAGGCAGCGCTGGCACCTGTCTTTGACAGGCCTCTGCATTCACACTGACTCTGGTTTCCTGAAGCCGGCTGCCTGGCAGTCAGGTGACAAATGCTAACACACACACACTGCCTCCGAAACAGACTGCAAACGCGTATGCACGCCGGCAAACCAAATCTGAACCGAGAGGCACTTAAGTGTGATCTCAACCACTTAAAAAGCATCGGCATCCTAGTGAGAGAGGTCTTAGCCTCTCATGTTTCTCTGTCTGATAGCAAACCCGGCCCTGATTCAGGCTGTGGCTTGGAGCTGTAAACCAAAGCTTCCCTCAACGCCTCTCACCCACCCGGCTATGCTCTAACCACTGTTTTTGCATACCGCTCAGCTTGTGTAACCATTGAGTGGTTTTGCTTCAGCTAGACAATGGCTGTGTAACAGACTAAGCAGAGCGAAGCCATCTAATGTCAATGTGTTGCAGGAGTTGATCAACACAAATGTGTCCACGCTATACAAGAAACACGGACGGAAATATCTTAAACCATTAAGCAGATGAAGAGCTTTCATAAAATGTATCATAGGTGAAACTGCAAGTGCTCGGGCCAAAAGGAAATATTTTTTCCGGTGCGCAGGTCAACGTGCCGACGGCTTTGCCTAGTCAAAGTAAACATTGCCATCCACATTGTAATTATAACTCAATTTCAAACTCCTTAGTTCAGGGAGGGTATGAAGTGAATTGTAACACCATCAACAATAACGACGGCGACATTGTATCGTCCTTTTTTATTTTATTTAGCTTGCTTCTCTATTATCTTTCACTTTCTTCTAATTACAAAGCAATTCAAATGTTTGTTAAGACACTACTTGATACATTGATGACAGAACCAGAAATTAGGTTACAGGTCTGCTCTTTTGGGGTATATAATTACTATGGCTGGTCACAGTGTGACCACAACTGCTGCATATAGAGAAAGCAGTCATTTAACTTGCAGGATGTGATTGAGCTCTCGGCATGGCAAGACATTGTGGTACTCACTCTGCCGCCCAGCGGACCACAGCCACGTTTCCCCACCTCATTTGCAAAGCAATCGCTCTTCCCTCTCACTCAGTGCACTCAGTGCATCTTTTTGTCATTTCGATGTCCAGGCTCCATTTGTTTTGTCCGCTGAGACGGCAAAGGAGGGTGGAGTGGAGAAGAAGTAGGGAACCAGGTCTCAAGGAGACTGCTCTGCAACCAAAGAGCATCTTCACATGACAAAAACACACACACACCCACATCCACCCAACCCACTGGGCCAACACACACTCACCTCTCCCCCGCCTGACTAATGTGCCCTGACACTCGTACATCACCCGTAAATTGGCCAAATGAATTAACCACGGACCCTGCTTAGCTTTACGGGCTGTAAATGGATTTTCTCCTCTCCAGGTCTGCTCAATAATTGCATTTATCCATCTTGTTGAAGCCAGGTTTACACACTCGCAAAAGATCATGCCAATCCCCGGTTACATTTTCCGCTCTGGTGGCAAGAGTGTGAGAGATTTGTCATCGGATCATAACAGGTCATTCAAACAACAATTAGCTTGACGAGTCCCGCCGTATGTCAATGTCTCTTGTTGGACAGGACCTCGGTTAGAGCAATGAGGTGCTGTCTCTTCATCTGTCTGTACATCTCTTCTTGTTGCTCTTCCCTTATGTCTCAGACAGATAAATTGAGCCTTGTAAATGCTTTTTATCTATCATCCAAGCCTCTAGGTTAAAGCAGCAAACACCCACAGTAGGGAAGAAAGTAGTGGCCATGAGTCTTCATTGTTCACAAACACACATTCAGACAGAGAGCAGGGTGAAGGCAGAGCTGTGAACACCCGCATCAGTGGGGGTCATCTCCACACTTGTGAATGTTTGAACAGAAGTGCATTAGACACTGGGGGGGCCCAAAGGACAATTCAGCTATGTAAACATGCAGCAACTTCCTTCCCTCGGCTCCTCCAGGCCTGCACTGAGACAAGCCACTGTTTAAACAGCACACACAGCATTCCTGTGCCTGGGCCCCGGCCAGCTGCTGCATCCTCACTGCAGGCCTGCCTGCCTGCCTGAGCAGAGACAGATACAGGCCTTACAACAGCAAGGGTCATCCACAACAGACAAAGGGCTTTTATAGACATGCAAAACTGGACTCATGGAGTAGAAACTGCTCCAGAGCCCTGCGCCGGCTACTTAAACACTGAGTTCTAACCTCCCATGGTAAAAGAGATTAGCGATTTAAAAACTTTGCTAAAAAGGAACCATTCTGAAATCTTAAACCGCTTGGCGCCACCTGTAATGACGAAGCTGGAAATTTATCTTTATGGATATTTCAAATATGCAAAGTGTGGCGGCCATAAAGATAAGTAAAGGCAGTAAAGAGAAGATAAAGAGCCTCCTGGTTCTAAAGGGCACTGTGACGTGCATCACATGACACAAAGGCCACCCCCGCTCAGTGATGCCAGTCTCTTATCTAAAGTTTCAATATGAGCGTACAGCTTTCGGATTCACAGTTAATATCTATTAACGTTTGGCTAACATGCCACGGTAAAGTAAAAATGTCCTTTCTGCTGAAAGATAATAATAATAATATTATCGTTTACTGCAAGTTTGGGAGAACACAAGGATTAAAAACCATATATATCTATAAACCAAGACATCCAAAAAGTTACAGGCCAGTATCTCCTTACTGGTTTATCCACCACAGACTAACTTTGGACATTTGTGGTGTTAACTTTGGACTTTAACAGGAGCTGCTCCACTTAAGTAACTTCCAAACCAAATAAGAAATGTAAGCTCTCACTACAACAGTTTAGAGAAATGGACTGACACATGGAAACCTGCTGGAATAAGACTTGGTGTCCCTTTTTGGGTCAAGACCCATCATTAGAGAAACCAGGATGCAGAATAATCATCCTTGGAGCATTCCTGTGCCAAAGTATGTAAACTCAAGTACGGGAACATGTGCAGCACTAATCTACATTTAATACTGAACACAGAGGTCTACTACATCAGCTGTCATTCAGGGTTTTATTATAGGAAGACTACCATCATTACATCCTCCTTGTGTCAATGCCTCAGCAAGTGGACACCATCAGAGCTGCCAACGACGGTGCACTGCAGGTCATTATTTCAATCAAACGGTCATTTCAGGGTGACTCCACTGCATTGTTTTCCACCACAGCAGTGCCACGTTCCCTGTCGCCTATCTGCCAGTTCATTTAGTTTCTCTGTCTGTCCGTCAGTTCATCCCATCTGGCTGAACGGTGAAGGCCACTCATCTCACCTCGGGACGTTGTCCAAACAAGACACTCTATTCACTCTGACCCCTGGAGGGAGGAAGCCAATTGACAATTCACTCATAGCCGTAAGTCAATTTGTTCACTTTTGGAATTGACCCCGAACCACGGCTGACAAACCGGCCTCTCACTGGAGAGGAATGAATAAGAGGACCGTGGGGGGCGGGGGGCGCGGGAAAGGAGTTTTTGTATTTTCTTATTTTAAGATAAAAACATGCTAAAACAATGTCAACATATGAAATATGCTTTGAGTTTCAGTGCTATGCATATTACAAGTACAGTTTCATATGCGAAGATCCATTTATAAAAAAAAATAAAAAAAAGAGAAAACAAATATTATTTTAAAGTCTAAAATGTAATTCATTTAAAATATATATATATATATATATATATATATTATATATATATATATATATATATATACAGTCAGAGTCTTTAAAAGTACTGCTTACAGACAGTATACAAATATATTGTAATGTAATCAAATTAAGCGACCAATCATATTTTTCTGATGCCGCATTTTGGAGCCAAATAAACACACACATTACTACCTGCACAATGATTGGCAATTCAATGCTCACATGACCATGTGTGGATGTAACAAGCTGTTCACATGAAATGTTATCTAGTGCTGTACACAAGTTGACAGCTGTCTCTTTATAAGACGCGTATTATTTTTGTGTGCAAATAGGTTTCCAACAGCTGGTTAAAGAGCTAACATGGGAATTTACTCTTAATCTGTTTTCCACTGGAATTGGTTCATCAACAACAACAAGAAGGAGAAGAAGAAGAAGAAGAAGAAAATAAAGTGAAGAATCTAACACTGCTCCACACGGCACGCCAGTGTAAAGGGGTTACATTTTATTAGCATTGTGCATTTTAAAAGTAACCTCGACAACATTTGTCGTCCCCCCCCCCTCCCCTAAATCCCACCATAATCCGCAGATTAGCAGATTAATTTATTTCTGCTTGCACTCTCAAACCTCCCTCACCTTTCGCGGGCTGTTATGAATCCACCACCTTTTATGACAAACAAGCAGACGATCACCTCATTAGTGGACTCACTCCGCTTCCAAAACAAGCACATAATCACACACGCACTCCTCGGAGCTTATCCTGCTACAATTAAAAGTTTAATTAGTAGATCAAAAATACACTGACTGGAGTTTTATCACCTTAAACTCCTCCATTATGTGTTTAGCGCACACAAAGTGCCTCCTTCCCATCTGAGCCATTTTGAATCTGCATACAGACATTCCCTTGACTACATTAAGACTGGAGATATAAACTGGGTACAAAAACATCATCGGCACATTACCCTGTATGTAGATGAACTTATTTTAATACTGCACATAGTTTTGATATTATTTTTGTTTAATATGCTGTGATTAGAATTCAAATATTGTAGAATATAGGAGCTGAAACTACCACAAGATAAATACGATGAAGTCATCTTATGTTGAAAATAAAAATGTACTGAAGAGGGAGAGTATTTCCTACCACTACCGTCTGATTATTCATGTACAAGAGGGAAAAGGAAATCAAATAAACAAAAGTATTTAAAAAAAGAAGAAGAAAAAAAGACATTAGCATGAATGAGATTCTTCTTCTGTGGTACGTTCCAGAGCATTCTACCACATCCATAAAAGGCTGGTGTACCACAGGTGTTCACTGCACACTGGCAAGGCTATTCATTATCTAACCCGACATGATCATTAAGAGCTGGGATGGCAGTGTGGCACCTCCTCCCTGCATGCACACACACACACACACACACACACACACAGACACACACAGACACACACACACACACACAGACAAGCTGGGAAAAAGAACCTCCAGTGGAGACTCTACACTCCCTATCAGTTGTTGTAAAAAAAAAAAAGGGGTGAGAGGGGAAGCTCCTTTCTCAACGAAAAGCATGTCAGCGCTGGTGCACTTTGACCCTTGCCAAACACACTCCACAATCCAAACAGAAGGCCGGCACCACCAGAATTCCTCCAGCGTCACAGCGGCCTTCACACTCGGGGCTTTTAATGAAACATTTTTTTGATGACGATGAGTGGGGAAAGAGGCAGAAAGCACACACACACACACATGAACACATGCCTGCTCGTCAAGCGTGGCTGAAAACTGAAACTTGCATGCTCCAATCTGTGTTCCTCTCTGGGTTATTTTTTATTTTTTTCTTCCACAGGAAGATAAATGTGAAGCCTAGGGGCACTATTGTTTGGACATCTAACCAGGAACTGTCGCTGCTCTCATTGCCCTGGCATTAACAGCAATTATGCGCTCTATTCAGACGGCTTTTGTGCGTCCGACCCCCAGCCCCCCCCCCCCCGTCGTCGCCCCTCCACTCACTCACTCACTCACTCACACACACACACGCAGAGCCCAAACACACATTTCCCGCTTTTCTCTGCCCCCTCCTGCGCCCACCCTCCTGCCCCGTGCTCTCCCTCCCTCTCTGCTACTGGTGAACTCATTTGGCTACTGGAGCACTCTGGTCCCATTATGAATGAACTTAGAGAAATATGCACATTCAAGGCAGGCTTTTCCAAATGTTTTGTAATTATGACACTTTGTGAAAAAAACACCATTTTCAGGTAATCGTCTATTGAAACGACCTAATCCTGACCATAACCTTCATATCACATGCGATCAATCAATAGTCATTTTAACCTTATCTTTCCAGTGCACAGGCACAGTGCCACCGCCAATACAATCTCATCATCTAAAATCTTTTTTATCACCATTTTCACTAAGACTTTATTGGAAACAAGCTCCATGCAAGTTCCCTCTATTGGCTGGTAAGTGAGAGGAAGCTCCACGTTCTACCAACCTGAACATGTGTGTTTGTACTGGAGGACACTTAACAGGGATTAATGGACCCGCTATGCACTGTCCATCATGCATTTTAAAATTCAAGAGTAAATAGAAAATACTGGCAGGAAGTTTGGTGAATACTAAGTATGGCAAGTATTCCAAAATGTTTTCCTTTGGAATGAGAAACTGAATGAGAAAAAATAAACTAAAAAAACACTGATTTTATATCTTGTTCTGTGCATATTTCTGCACTGCTTTTCAAATAAAGTGAATTAAAGTGAACTTGCCAACAATTCTAGGGAATTCAAAATGTGCCGTCCACCAAGGGGGAAAAAAAAAAAACAGCAAATAAAAATAAAGTAATGTGTATATGGATACTACTACTTACTAGTGGCTAACATGCACGCACACACACACAATAATTTAATTTCCATGTTTTAAGGGAGCCTCGAGCCCTGTGGGCCAGCAGCAGAGCCAGCCTATATTTAACAGATGACAAAAGTTGCATTCCAGATGTACAGTACTATCTTTGTGTTGAGCTCTATAGAAATGCATGGGAGAAAGAAGGAGCAAGGGGTGGGGGGGGGGGGGGGTAGCTGAGAGAAGAGGGGGGTTACACAGGGGCCTGAAGGGGGGGGGGGGGGGGGGGGGGGGGGGTGCACCAGTGCACAGCTGCTAAACTAATGCCTTTTTTTTTTTCTTTGCTCAGGCACAGAAAAGCAGAGTGTGGTGGCTCACTGACAGAAACAAGGAAGGATACAGGAGGTGAAAATGGATTTATCCATTCTGAACATAATTTGTTTTACCAAAAAGAAAAGAGAAAAAAAATATCCAGGCTGTGCTGTGACTTAATGAGTAACAGGCATAATCTGTTACATTGAAGTCAAAATTAGGCATCAGATTAGCTGTTATTACATTAAAAACAATGAAGTCAATGATTTAATTAAAAAAAAAAAAAGGTTCAGCCCCAAACCAGACTTGACTGCAGCTGAACGTTAGCTACACCCAAACCCAGCTCACACTGCCACCAGGGAACTACTACTCCCTTTGCACTAGTTAAAAATCTGATTAGAAACACACTCACAAACTGATTTCTTTTTTTTTTGCCTCGGTGGAGTTTTTTTTTTTCAAGCAGAGTGACAGATCGACGAGCGCGTAAGCTCTCACACGGCTCAGCCTGCCAACATCATCAGCATTAGACAATTAAGCCCCGCTAGCTGAGAGGAAGAAAAAAAAAAATATCTCCTCAGTAAATATTTACTGCACAAATCTTTTTCCATTCATTCACCAGGCACTAACAAAACCTTACTGTACTCCCTCTCTCCCTCTCTTTCTGAGTCCCCCACCACCACCACCAGCACCTCCACACCCCTACATCTGCGATTCATTGACTTTACAATTTACCACATGTCGAGATGGGAGAGGTCGAGCCTCCATCTGAATCACGGCACAAATATGCTAGTGATTTATTGTTTTAAAAACCCTGGGCCGATTTAGTGCAACTCCACTTTTCCTGAGCATTACTCCTATTGGCAGACCATGAACAATTACAGTTCGGACTAATTAAGCTCTGAGAATGTGCTGTGCACCACTAATGTCTAGCAGGCCCCAATTTTAATTTAATGGTGCCAAACTTTGCTTCCCAGAAACCCCCCACCACCACCACCACCTCTTCCCACCCCCCCACCCCCTTTCTCTAACTTAACTCCTCAAATCCAAAGCAGATTGTGCTTTTTATGACTGTTTATTGAGTCGAAGAAAAATAAGGACCCTTTCTTTTCCCCTCTCCTCGCATAGGATGAGAGAAACAGCAGCGAGAGAGAGAGAGGAAGAGATGGAGCACAAAAAGGAGCAGTGGGAGGAGAGAGAGAGAGAGAGAGAGAGAGAGAGAGAGAGAGAGAGAGAGAGAGAGAGAGAGAGAGAGAGAGAGGCTTCCGCCATACTTTGTAAACAAAAGTGATTTGCAAGACAAAAGGAGCGCAACCTTCCAACTAAATTCAGAGTGCATTTTGCGGCTAGAGGCACAAAATACGGCCGCGTTGTGCCACGAAACCCCCCGCGGACACCAATTAGGCCCCATTAACATGTAAAGCCAATTTGATAAGGTGTGGGCCCAATCCCTTAAATCCGCATTAAACTATCTTTCCTCTTGTCACAGCCAAAAATCCATTTACAGCAGCCGAACACACATAATCCATATGATATACCATTGTTATGCTTATGCTGCTGCCAGGTTTAGGAAAGATACTGTCTGTCTGTGTCAATTATAACAGATAAGGCCACAGCAATGTGTGCACGTGAGCACAAAGGAGGTGGCGCTGCATTCACTTCTGCATGTTCATTACAATAATCTGACCAGAAAATCCTCCATTATGTCTTACATAATGAATAAAATAAATGATAAAAGGGAGAAGTCAGCCTGTACGAAAGTGGATTTATTTTTTCGAGAAGGTGAATATGCGGCAACAGGAGCGATGCTGGCACGACAACACAGCTGAAACAAAGAGGGGGAAGAGGGAGAAAAGCTATTGTTTCAACCGCACAAAGCATTTCCAGCGTCTTGTAGTAGAATCGCCACGGGTTCTGGGAGCGTCCTTTTCTCACTCTAAACACAGCGGTGGATGCTTGGTGTTGCGTTTTCATCACCCCCCCCCCCCCCCCCCCCTCTTCACTTTCTTGTTCTTTTTTAAACTACTCGTAATTATACGTCGAAACTCAAAACCTCCGCCAAAAGTCTCCAGGCTTGGAGAATTATGGGGCCAGGGGTGGCGTCAAATATCTTAACATTCATAAGTCCGAGAGGCAGTAAATAAAGCCAGTGGATTTACGGCCCTGCAGCCCCGATGCAGGAGAGCTGGCCGCCCAGATCCCGCTCTCCCTCCCTGAGCCTCTGCGTCTCCAGACCTGTTGAGGTGTGATGTTAGCCCACAGCACCGCAGTTAACCCGCCGCCTTTTTTCACAAGCCCTGTGTTAGCATCGGCAGGAAACAAAAGGTAGACAGAGAGAGGAAGGGTGATAGAGAGAGCAAAAGGGAACCGGGGGGAAAGTGAAAGGAGATAGAAAACCGGGGTGAACTGGGCAGGCCACTTCTCCAATTCAACCTGCACCCAGTGATCCAGCAGGCCTTTGTGTGAGGTTTGGGGAGGAGGGAGACGGCAAGCAGAGGAGAGGAAGAGACGAGGACAGGAAGGCTTTTAAAGCCCAGGCACAACGTCATGTCAAATTGCTAAATGATACTAAATTGTGAGCCTCCTTGGACTTAGGTGGTAGGAAAAACAAATTCTCACTGATTATGGCTCCCAGAGGTCAGACAAATTATGGTAACAGCCACATGCAGGAATTTTTTTTTTCTCCCACTCAAGTAAAGCAAAAACAAAAATCCCAGAAACAAGGGGAAATGTCCAGATAGATCAGGATTAAGTGCCAGCTGACAAGGGGGGGGGGGAGGGGGGGAGGGGGATCTAAATTGATCAGAATGTTGCTCTGAGAAATACCTGATAAATGTGCAACACAGAAATCGAACATTTAAATTGAAATCATTTATATTAAATACAAAAAGATAGAATTTATTTATTTATTTATTTTTTAAAAAGGCCTAGATGTTGAAATTCACATCCTAAAAATAATATCCCAGCATCGCCCAAACCAAGAGAAGCAGAAGAATAAAAATGAAGGGAAAAGCAGCGAGAATCAAAGCCTTTCATGACAAGACAGAGAAAGTCTCATTCCAATAATACTAGCAGTCATATTCAGTGCCTCACATGACACGTTAGGGAGCAAGACAGCTAATCAATGTCCAGGTGAATTATTTATGCCAGCTTTAAGTCTAATACATTTATATTACAGCGGCCGCTGACTTCAAAGCTCTAATGGCTGGACACACAGGGCGCTGCAGACAGTGGGGGCCGAGGCTGTACAGTAGGAAGATCACCGTGAGCCGAAAACCATGTTCATCATCTACACTGCTCAGGTGGATCTGTGAATTCAGCTGTGATAAATGTCGTCTCTTAATATGCGAATAAAGCATCGCCTCGATAATCAGCGGTGTGCTTTTTGATTGTGTAACGACTTTATCTTAAAGTGACCGAAGAGGAATCTAAAACAACAGGTTAAGAAATCAAGGAACATGTATTTAAATAATAAGAAAAAAAAGGGGCCTTCTTTTTCTGAAAATAGTATTTCAGGGGTGGAATTAAGAGAGCAAAGATCAACTCTGTCTCGCCGCAGCATCCTCCAGCCATGCTACACAATTTACTGCTTTTCTAACTGCTGCATAAGCACAATGAAATGAGCGCTCCTCGGACTAGCACTGGGCTCAGTGCTGTGGTACAAAGAAAACTACAAATCTCTGCCACTGAAAAAAAGGAAGTGCCTCAGTTTAAATCATACGTGTTGTTGTGAATGTGCGTCTGTGTCAGTACTGATGAGAATAATGAGTGAACATAGCGTTAACAAGGCTGGCTGACTAAGAGGGAAAGAATGGCAAAATGTTCTCATATGTGCATATGCCGGGAATGATCAAATCTTTTTAAAACTATAAAACACATTCACACACACACACACATGCGTAGAGAAGGATTGTGTAAGCAGCAACAATTATTTCATGTTGAAACCCTGGGTGATCAACTGGAAAGCTGAAATTGTGTCAAACACAAAAGAAGGCATTATGTGTCAGATGTGCATTTATTTTCAAGGTGTGCACAGCGCAACACAAAAAAAATGGAGGTAACAAATATCAGTTTCGTTAGCCAAAGCTGAGGTGGTGGTGGGGGTGGAGGGGGTCATATTTCCTAATGCCTGGTCTTTGCCTTAACCTTGTAAAATGAGATGACAGGTCCTAAAGCGCAGACTTGTAATTGCAACCGTTTAAAATAGGGGGGCTAAAAAACACCCATGGTTGAGAAAATTATGCCGCTTAAGGATTGCTATTGCCCAGTGGGACTAGCGAGGTGCTGAGCAAATGAGTAAGTGTACATAATTATAGCATGGCTGATTGTGTCTAAATAACATGAATTTATTTATAAATATGGGTTTACATGGCACATGCTTTTTTATTTTTTTTTATGTTATAAAAAGGGCAGTGGATTCCTCATTAGAAGCACATGCAGAGCACAGCATATTGTTGCACAATCATTTCCACTCAATAGACCACTTTTAAATAATATATATTAAATCAGAAATTATTATTATTTAACGATTTAGGAATAAAACTAAAATTTTTAATGCATGCACCTTTCACATAATGTCTTTATAGGTTTTGACACATGCAAATCACTTTGAAAAGCTCATTTGCATATTGGTTTTATTTGTGTGCTTTTTTACATTGCTTTACACGGCTTGCAGAGTGTCAGAAAGCCAGCGTAAAGGTCTGAATGCTCATGCAGCTTGTGATAGAAAAAAGGGCATGTTTAATGAGGCTGTGCAAACACAAGCCAATTGCATTATTCAGTGAGGTAAAAAAAACATGCACTTGTAGCCTGGAATACAAGGAGACCCCTTGCACAATAATAACACAATAATAACAATTATTATAATAATATTTTCCCCTCCATTTCTCATGCATTTAATTCAAAAAAAGTTGTTACAGTAAACTTCCAAGAGAGCATATAAGTAAAAAATAAATAAAAATAAATGTCAAGTGCACATGACCTGCCATATAACCAGAATGACCATTTTCATTGCAATGAGTCCTAGCGCTTAGCACCGTTAGCATGCTAGCTGCTGTCCACGACAATCACGCAGGCTTGGAGCTGCAGGCGGACATGCATGCCATTGTACTGTACACTTCACGAGTGGCAAAACTTGGCCCTACATTTTTATCGGCTGCACTTATGGGTGACAACACTCCGTGTCCGGCAGCCTCCGTGTCTGCCCGGAGTCCGTGTGTGTGTGTGTGTGTGTGAGAGGAGTGTGTGTGTGTGTGTGTGCACATACAGTTTGTAAATAAATGAACTTACTGTGCGTGCTGTTGGAGAAAGTGATCCATTGGGAAGGTAGGGGCTTGTGAGATCGGGAATCATTATAAATGGATAGCCCGGGTACGGTGGGCTCTTGAACAGCCCTCCATCTTGCCTTTTCGCAGCTAACATGGCGGGGGGGGGGGAAAAAGAAGAAAACTTTTTTTTATAAAGTGGCCTTGAAAACTTTTTTCCCACAAAAATGCATTGGAGGAATAAAGCGGAGGAGATGACCCTCCGTCCGGCACATATAATGTCATGGTGCAAAAAAAAAAAAAAAAAAAGCCAAGAGTGGAACAATAAAGCAGAAACTCACCCTCCTCTAAACTTTCTCTTGTTTTGTCTCTGAAAGTTTCAGATCTAGGCGGAGGCCGTCTTTCCGCCTTGAAATGCAATGAAACACAGGGATTGCGTTAAAGTTAACACAACGGGCGGATGAGTGTGATAGTTTAACTTTTCTTTTTAAGTCTATCAGTGTGACAATGGGAAGAATTGTAGGCCACTTATTTTTTTTTAACAGAGCCAGGGGGGGGGGGGGGGGGGGGGAGAGAGACGATCGAGCCCCGTTTTCAATGCTGCAACTTACCTCTGAATCCGAAGAGCTGTTTTGATTCGTTTCCGACTCGTTTACAAGAGAAGATTTGACATCGGCTAAATCCCTTTCTGCCGAGGAGTTCTCCGAAATTTTCTCTTCCTGCTCCCCTTCGTCTTTGAAGGAAATCATTTCATCGTTTGCACCCAGATCGTCCCCTCCACCGCCGTTGAGCTGCGGCATTTTTTCCCGTGCGAAAATATTTTGGGGGGCAAAAACACGAAGTTTTAAACCCTTGATCTCGGTGATCTAGAAAGTCCCGAGTTTAAGTTTGGGGGGTCTTGTATTGGCGTTTTCCAAAAAGCTCTGGCGGGTTGGTACAAAACTAAAAAAGAAGGGAATCTTGGCAGAAAAAGGAAGCCGGAGAAGGAGCCGAGCCGCTCGGATTGAGTGAGTTGAAGTTGGTCGGAGTGGTTTTCAGTTCAAAGGCGGCGCTGATTGACAGATAGAGAGGGATGGAAATAGAGAGAGTCTGGATTCAGGATTATTGACAGGGAGAAACACACAAGAAACTAATGAGATTCAAACAGGGAGGGACTTGAAGTGACGTTTTCATAAATAGGAGGAAAAAAAAAAAAGGAGAGAGGGGGGGGGGGGGAGAGAGAGAGTGAGAGAGAGAGAGAGAGAGAGAGAGAGAGTGCGGCTGGAGGAAGCCGGCGGACGACTGCAGTGAAAAGCATGTGAGGAGGAAAAAGGCAGTTTGGGAACAGGACAGTGATGGTAAAATAGGAGGAAGATAGGAGTTGCTTGTAAATGTGGATTAAACGCACATATGGGCGGTCTCCCGGTGGAGAAAAAAAAATGAAAAGAGGGTACTTCCTCAGGCTGTTTGCAACCAGTTTGACTCCACCATTCCCTACCAGTCTGTCACACTGGGGCAAAATTAAGTTAAAGTTTATTTTATTTCCCAATCCTTCTTATTCAGGCTCTACGTTTTTATGCGTGCTCCCTTTTTTTTGTGTTTTGCTCATAAGATTGAGGCCTATCAAAGCAGAATAAAAGCTATTAATCCAAGCTTGTTTTGTCTGTGCCTTTTTAGATCTACTTTTTTTTTTATTATATTAGATAATGTTTCCTCAGATCTATTTTTTTTTTGGGATGCAGGGTGTTATTGCATCCTGCTTTGTTGACAGGTGTGATGTCCTCTGGGACAAACCTGAATTCCTCACTGGCAGCACAGACAGGGCTGTTTTTATTTTTCCATTCTCCCTCAGCAACCAGACTGGACACAAATAACTGATGCTCCATTTTCTTCAATAAGAGTTTTTATTGTTACAGAATTACAGCTTTAAAAAAAGACATAAGTAAGATAATGCCTGTAGGTGATTGCATAATAAAAAAAATAAAGAAATTGACATGAAATTATAAAATAGTATATATGTCTACAAAACTATATTTATTTTTTGTGTCTTTTTTTTTTTCATTTGACATGCCCAACAGTTATTCTATGAAGATTTCTTTTTTTAAATGAGTTACTATTTATGAAAAATTAAGAATAACAAAATGGAACAACAAAGAAAGAAAATATAATAATACTTCTTCTCATAAAAAAAACAGATTAATTAGAGATAAACACAAAATAACATACAAAAAAACCTGCTGTTGCATATAATAATCTATATAAAAGCAGAAGGAGGGGGGGGGGGGGGGGACCTGAGCCTGCTCCAGCTGAACAAGGGGATTGTGCATGTGTGTGTGTGTTTCCGTGTGTGTATGTCGGTGATGAGCTCAGCACCGGTGATTCACTAACCTTATCTCATCAGCTCAGGAAATGCAATTTCTATTATAGCAGATATTTGATGGAGCAATCACAAAATCAACAATGAATTTCAAATGTAACTGCCAGAAATAGAGCTGATACATACATCCAGGTGACACTTACACTGTGTTGCAACATGGCTGGCTCCTTCCAAGCGAAAAAAATATATCGCTATAAGATCAAAACAAGACACAGAATTGCTGATTAAAAAATATTGTTTCATGTCATCATGCTGTTAGACGCATAAAAACAAATGTTATGACAGTAATTCCTCTGTATGTGCTCTCGGCAGTGTTGTCAAACAGCAGTGAGGAGGAATTATGTGCACAGTGTAGCACCAAAGTGTTAGTGTGAATCTGCCTACCAATGCACCTAGACCAGGCAACACCATGAGAGCAGACTATTCCGCTCAATGATCACTGATGTGCTTTATCTGGATGAGGTGAAAGCAGTGTTTGTGTTAGCTGGCTGCAGCCCAGCCAGCAGTGTTAGGGAGCAGGGAGGAAGGTAAAAGGGATTGCCGTCTCTGGTTCTCATCCAGTGTGTCTGTGTTTAAGCACCCGGTATAAGAAGAAGAGGCACCCCGTCGCTCGGGGCCCTCCAAACCTGAGCCCACACAGACCAGACCAAAGCAGAGGAGCTCCAAGCTGGCCTCTCCCCGGATTGCCTCAGCAGGTACCTGAGAGTTTACTGTGGGCTGGCAGCGTGTAATCATGCCTGCCGCGGGGACACCTGCCTCTGATGCCGCCCTGGTGATTCTAATCTACAGGACCCTTTAATTAGATGATGATAGGCTGAGTTGCCGCTGCTGCTCTGAATGATGGAGCAGGAGCACGCACGGCTTTTCTGTTGAGGTTATTTCATTGTTTTGTTGTTGTGGGTTTCGCGTGCTCACCTCTGCTCCACGCGCAGCTGTGGTTTGGTACAAGTGGGGATCGTCTCATGCACGCACTTCCCGTGTCTCAGCACGTGGAGGAAGTCAGAGGCGTCACCAGTTCCTGATCACATGACTTTAGCTCTTTATCGTGGTCTTCATCAGCCCAGATGGTGAATTGTTGGGTTGCAGATTTATTTATAATTCTGTGTCTGTATTCAAGATATGAAAACACAAGTACTTTAAATAATACATGATATCTCATTGTGAAACCTTACAGAAAACTCTATTGGAATTTTTTTTACTCTATACGTTTCTGGTCGGGAGCTTTGAAATTAAACATCGTAACACATTTCCGCCTCTTTTATCCTATATGTGCGTTTGCTTTTTTGCCTTATCCTACCTAATAAGGCAAAAATAAAACATAATAGCGGCAAATAATCTCCAAAATACCTTTGTTTTGTCTTGACATACATATAACAATGTGCACAATGCATGTGCAATATGTACCAATTAATCTTGCTTTGTTTAAGGCATGTTTTTTTTTTATTTGCATATTTTTAGGATTGCACTCTTACAGGTTGTCAGAAAGCATTTTTACATAATAGACATTTCATCTTTAATCATGTTCTGGTTTCAAAGGATTCTAGGGACATGATTTCTTTTAATGTTGAATAATTAAATAGTCGATCCATAGTCAGTGAGCACTGTTTGAATAAGCAGAGTAAATAGAAGAGGGGTGAGTGTTTAATACCATGAGTCTCTTAAATCCTCTGAATCCCACTGCACATATGTTTATGTTTGTTGATCCTGTGGTTTAAAAGGGAATAAATAAATAAAAGAAATAGAAGCTGTCAAATGTAATTAACATATACAGTATGTAGTCAGTGCTACCTAGTGTATACACACTGTACATGGGATAGCTTATATATGATATTTTACAGATTGACGTTTCAATACTAATTTGGTCTTCATCATAAAATGATGCGTTCGAAAGTACAACTTTCACTGAATGTTTTGTGATTTTGATTTAACAGCTTTTACTCTGCTTTTACATCTACAGTATGCGGCTAAATTAATGTCTCGAACAACAACAAAAAAAAAGAAGATGAAGAAAGAAATGCCTGGTAAAATAAATTCTACACAAGTACTCAAAGAAACAGATTTGAAAAATCCTCACACAGAACACCAAACTACTTTGAGAAATCACCTACTTTTCTGTGAACACCCTCTTTGTTTCATCTCGAGCAGGGGAAGGCAGCAGCAGCACACAGTGCACATCCTCTGTGTTTGCAAACAGTTAATTACCCATCATGCATCCATGTTGCCAACCACACCAGCTAAAAGGTCTCTCATTGCTGATTAACATATCACTGCTGGACATTTTCTCTTTTTTTCCCCCCTCACAGAAATATGCTTGTTTTATGGTAACTGTGTTTTGATTTATTCCAGTAATGAAGTTTGTTCACTTGTTAAATGAAACTTAACATTTAACTTTAGTTGCATTTAGTCGAGTGCAAATTTCCCTCTATTGTTAGGGAGAGATGCTGTTAAGTATTTTAGCATTTATTGTCAGCACAGCTCATATAAATTCTATCACCGGGATAATACTGTGGTTAGCCGTAATTACATGTATACTAATGGTCCTCATCATTTTTTTTTTTTTTTTGAATGGACAGGAAGAAAAATGTCGGATTTACCTGATTAGGAAAAAGACTGTTTATACTGTATGCTATTCATATATTATTATTTTATTCATTACAGTAAAAGCAAATCAGACAACAAATATTTAGATTGCGCTTGCATTTGTGCTTAAATGGTTAATTGTGATTTCTTTTTTTAATAGTGTTTTTATTACTGCGCTTGTTAAATTCAGCACTTCTATGTTGTGCAGAATATTACCGTGTGTACTTATTTCAATTACTCTGAGAAATATTTGCTCAGTCTCTTCAGGCTTGGGATTTGTATTCTATACATCAAAAAGAATGAGGAAGATTTTCTTTCCTGGAAAATGAATTGTTACATATGTATTCTGTGTATATATATATATATATATATAGCTTATATTTATTTTTGTGTCTTATTGTACTTGTAGAAAAGGAGCTTCTCTGCTCTCTTGCCCCTCAGCGCTCTAATCATTCGATACAATAGGACAATGCATTTGATGAATACGAATATAAGCTTTGTATGAATAAAGTATGTTCTTAAGTCCTTGAATTTAAAATGCTAAATGCTCAGTGTTATGTTGACCAATGCTAAGGTTAGCGCTGAGGGTGACATCTTTTATCGCATATAGAAACGATTGGAATTGTTATCAATGAAGTCAATGCACACGCACAGAAATACAGTACGTCTGCTTTCTGAAAGTCAAGAGCACATTTGCATTGAAAAGCACCTTGTTGAATCTACGATCCACAATCACAATGAAGACAGCGGAGGAAGAGAATAATAGGGTAATGAAGAGTAAGTCACATTGGCCTGTGACTCTGCACTCATCTAAAATCCATATCGCCCTCCAAGGACGTCTCAACTAATATAAAAAACAGCTCAACAAGCATTTCATTAGGTTAAAAGTTTATGAATCAATAATCAAAATCTCAGGATGCAGGGCCTCATCACTCCCCCGCCCCCAAGGAAAATCCCTGGAGCGGGATCAGGAACAGCTCGGACACTCATGATTAATGTAGGCGCACTGCTTTTCCTATCACTGTAGGTATTGGACTCAAGACAGAGCTGAGTGTCTCCAGAAGTCATCCACACAGCATCGTGGGAACCATATTAAGCCAGCTACGTGAGCTGTCTCCCGTCGCCTCCAAAACAAACAGCCAAGCGTTTTTCAGAAATGGACGCGATAGTCATTAATCAAGGTCCGAGGCAGGTCCTGAACTCTCTAAAACATGGAATCCACCAGAGAGGCGAGGTAACCTACGGTATGAACCGACGGCCAGCACAAACACCGTTCACCTGCCTGTCACGGCAGCATCTCGCAGTGAGAGGAGAGCCAAGCCGCTGCTGGATGGTAAATGTTACTTAAAGGTCAATGGTATACATGCCAGCGGGTTAATGGTTTGACTCATATTTTCATACTGGCTTTACAGTCAGGTAGCCAAAGGGATTTTATGTCTTGATTGGGAGAGAAGATGGTGTGTGTGTGTATGTGTGTGTGTGGACCTTCTGGGGACTCATATGCAATGCAATGCAAAGTCCAGTTATCCTCCTGTACGCCCACAACACGGAACATGGGGATGATTTTATCACACAGAAGAAGAAGAAGAAGAAGAAGAAGAAGAAGAAGAAGAAGAAGAAGAAGAAGAAGAAGAAGAAGAAGAAGAAGAAGAAGAAGAAGAAGAAGAAGAAGAAGAAGAAATTACTGACTGTTTAATGAAAGCAGAAAAGGAATCAGAGATGGACAAACCCGCACGGGTGTTCTTCTTAAGTATGTGGCCCTGTGTGAAGAGATGGATATAAGCTCTTATCTCAGCGTTGTCAGTCTTGATTGCGAGACTCTGATGAATTTGAGATTCACAGCCGGTGAGCCACTAATGCAAAAAGTCAGACAGCCAATTTAATCTCTGACCTCTGTGTTTTTAAACCCATTGGCTGGCAAAACAAAAAGGCCAATAGCAGATGCACAGGACAAATGCAGAGAAAAGTGGCTTCCTGTTGACCCCTGCTTTGTGTTTGAGGAGCACATACTCTCCCTTTCTCTGATGGTCTTGTATGCAGGACCCTCCACATCTCTGCACTTTTAATGGGGAGAAACCCTTTTTGGTTTTTTTGACTGCTGGTTAAGAGACTGGGAGCATCTCATAGAAGGTACTTTCTCAAACAGGAAGCAAGAGGCCTTATTGTGCGAGAAGTAAAAGGAGGAACAGTGTCTTCTTCATGTTACTGACAATAGAAGCC
The DNA here is from genome assembly GCF_900634415.1 of Cottoperca gobio. Classification (NCBI taxonomy): domain Eukaryota; kingdom Metazoa; phylum Chordata; class Actinopteri; order Perciformes; family Bovichtidae; genus Cottoperca; species Cottoperca gobio. Next base: position 12,237,848 of record NC_041373.1, on the reverse strand, counting down.
ATAATTAAAACCACGGTGAGGGCAAGTTGACCTTTTAGTGGCCTGAATGAAGGGTCATTATGTGCACGGTGGAGGCAGGTCGTCTTTGTGAGACCGTGTGTGAGTTTTGAGCAAAGTTTTGTGCCCATTTCTTGGGTCTAAATTGGCTACGTGTGTTTATTTCGAGCTTTACTAAGCCCTCATTATATTCCTCATGCCATGTGTCCAACTTTATACAATTATTGAAATCAGATCATATTGATTTGAAAGACATTAGTTTGTGCTGCTCTTACTCATAGAAGCACTCCTTGATTTCCAGTGCACTTTAACTGAGTTAAGGGTTATTTTCCAAGATATTCAAGGCACTTTAATCTAATGAAGGACAAGTTGCAAAGGTTCTGCGCACATTATCTCATCATCTTTGTAGAAAAATCTAATGAAATCACAGAGAAGAACTTAAGAAATTATAACAAACCTAAAGTAACCTTTTTCTCTCATTTGAACTTGTCACTGCTCATTTATGGAGTTGTAAAGTAGCGGCTGTTTTTCTTACAATGCTATAAATTATTGGAAACGCTTTAGTACAAAGAAACAATTGCTTCCTTTACGCTCTCCATGCACACTTACTAAGGAAGCCTCACAATGGAGACGTGACCTTGAGGCAAACGAGTTGCCTCTCAGCACAAAACAGAGCACAGTCATGTTCATTTGGCATTCATGTTGTCATTAACAGAATGAAAGATGAGCCCATTAATGAGAGTACGCTGAAAAGAAAGCTAAACATACTCCAAGGTTAAGTTGTGCGCAGGTTATAGTTGATGCAAAGGCTCATATTCACATATTTCTGACACTATGGCGGCAAACAAAGAGAACAGGAAAACACCATGTAGATCTAAACTAACAGATATAAACTCTGTTTTTATTCCTTTAAAAGATTGAGAGTGTTCATTCTTAATGAAATAGTTTACATTTAGAGATTTTAACAACATTTACGTACCAAGCGGGATTGTTTTTAACTAGTCTGTATGCATGTACTGGGCCATCAGTACCTGTGAGAATACATATAACATAAGTACATATTTGGCATGAATATCAACTAATGTTTAGTCCAGTAATATTCCTTAATCAATTATAGCATTCCTTATTCAACGACACATAACATCCTGTTATACTTCATTCCTCCATAAGACTTTAGATGCTTATATTGTGAATGCTTTTGTATACTTGTATAAGTGTGTATAACTCAAACGTATACATTGCTGGGGACAACCGGGTCTATGTGAGGACACACACCAAATGCTATTATTAGTGCATGAGTCAGACACTGTTGGGAAAGAGAGTATTCTGCTTAAAGTCATGAATTGAATGTAAAAGTACATGAGTTTTTTTAACAGTAATATACTTTAGAATATAAAGTAAAAGTACTCATAATGCAAATAAGATATTTTGGATTAGTATTACTGATGCATTTAAGCAGTCAGTGTTGTAGCTTGTTGAGGTGGAGCACATTTGAACTATTCTAAATACTGTCGGTTATTAATGGGGATAAAGTGTCATTATGAAGTATGAAGTTATATGAATGTACCCGGTTACTTTCCACCACGGTGTCTGTTATTGAAGTTCTTTGCATACAGTTGTGGTCATGGAGGTTTAGGCAGGACACTTGTGGTTCAAACATTTAAATCCACAACTTCAATTCAATCAATTGTTAGCAACATAAGTGCATTTCAACACTCACATTCTACATTGTTATGAAAAGTCTGTTGTTAACTAACCTTGAGCCTGCAACTACTATATTAAAAAATATACAGTAGTTGCATGGCCCTGGACAAAAATAGTTAAACAGTTGTTACTTTAAAAAGGCAACAAAAAAAAAAACAGCAAACAAGGACAAAAGAAAATACAACCGAACTACGAATTTAGTGGCGTAATTCCTCTCTTTCTGTTGAGAATATGACAGACACTGTATACTCAAAAGCTGCTGTAAAAGGTCTGCCAGCCCTTTGTTTTAAAGCTTCGCTCTGATGGAGGGATGTGAGTGTATGAAGTTTGAGGGCACAGTTGGTTCAAATATTGATTACCTCTCAGGTATTACTTTTTCTTGAAAAATTGATCCCAAAGTCGTTCATTATCATACAGATAGTTCTGTTTTAGGCAGATCAAATACAGCGTAAACGCATACTGTACACACACACACACACACATACACACAAACACACGCAACATTAAGGCCCCAAGACTTCAGCCTCAACTCGAGTGTTTTGGCTGCAGCCCTCGTGGTCTTCTTCAAGGATCCTAATTGAGAAATTAATGCAGAAAAATCAATTGGCCTCAAGTTTTGTGTCCAATAGACTCCTGAAGGCTTCAAGAGAGCAGCAATCAATGCTTTCCACATGGGTGGCTCCAAAGCTCACTCACTCTTTTGTTTATGTGGTCATAGCTGGAGGATTTTGATATGTGAATTTCAATGAAATAAACACTAATGAATTTTTCCTACCTTTCGTGATCCCCTGTGATGCACAATGTATATTCCCGGGCATAAAATGATCTCTTTGGTCAGCATTTAAGTATCGCTTAACAAGAACAAGCTTTCTTAGAATTGGGATACATTGTGCAGAAATTGTGCCCTTACCGGCAACACTTTGTTTTTTTTGAGCCTGCCTTATTTACACTTCAAAATGAGGATCTTTTAACATTCTGTGATCATCCGCGGCATTGTTGGTGGATGAAGCGGCGTGTTTTGTGCATCCCTCTTGCCTAGAGGACATCATATTTAGGGCCATTTTAAAGCACTGCACATTATCATCAGGTCAATGAAAAAACAACCTTGAATTCCCTTTGACACAACTGTCTTTTCCCAGCACTCAAACAGCGAGAGTGTGCATCACGACTGAAGGCAAAAGGCAAAACAGAGAAAAAGGGCCATTAGAGAAAGATGTGAGGCTAAAATCTTTCGGCATTTTAACAATTTCAGTCCTCAAACACAACTGCGCTTTTTTCCCGCTCTTTCTCTCTTTTGTGGTCAAAATCTCAACAAGAAGAAAAACGGACATTTGCTCGTGGTTGATGCACGGGGGAAAACGAGTGCCATGTTCTTCTTTGTGCTCGTTAACCACCTTCCAAATTCATCATAAGCCCAGAGATCAGATCACAGTAATATTTGATCAATATTAATAAGGATAGGCAAACTCCTCCAGTAATTACCACAGTCTCTGGGCTTTGATTTCGACCATTACTAACGCCTCTGCATCTTTAGATTTAAAAAAAAGCGACCCCCTTTTATTTCATAACATTAAATCCCGACATGCATCTTCTAAAAGCTCTAATAAGACAAAGATAAGATTTGCATCCCCATACAAGTGTCTTTTTCAATTGATTATGAAGCCGCCATTGATGTGCGAGAAATTGATGTTTTCCTCTGTTCTTAAGGGCGGCTAATAGAAGGGGCGGGCTTCGAGGAGGAGACTTTGCTACTTTGATCTTCAATCAGTAAAATATCCCACTTCTTCTTTGTCAGACTATATTTGGTAAATAACAGTGACAATCTGCAGGGCCTAGAAATGGAGAGAAGGAGAGATGTGTTGAAGCGATAAAGAGAGGTTGCTAAGTGGGAGAAAAAGGGAGGACAGTGGGAGAAAAGGGAATTGAGACGGAAATATCTCGCTTATTAAATGTAAGGTGTTAAACAGTGAAAAAAAAACACCATGTATTGAGTGATACAGTCTCAAGACGCCAAAATGGCTGAAGCCGTCTGGTGCTGCCACCTCACACGGTCGATGACGGGAAATATTTCTTACCTTGTTTGTTTTGTGCAAATCAAATTTTACACAACTGCCCCCGTGTTTCTGTGAGTGACGTTACATTATGACACACACAGTAGGCTTCTAATTAGGCCCCATGAAAAACAACAGGTGGATGTGAGAAAAGTAATAAATCATTCAGCCAATATGGCTGCCAACAGGAATGTTTTTTCCCTCTTTATGTGTCTGCAGAGGGGACTTGTTGGTGGACAGATGCACTAGATGCTGTGAGCGTCCCACGCATATTTTACAGCAGATCATTTCTGTGTGGCATTTTGTAGTCATATTCTCAATGATGTTGCTCGTGGCTAAGTATGCGTCCCCTTGGCATCAGAAAATATATATATATATATATATATATATATATATATATATATATATATATATATATATATATATATATATATATATATATATATATATATATATGTGTGTGTGTGTATATATATATATATATATATATGTGTGTGTATATATATATATGTATATACACATATATATAAATATATATATACACATATATATAAATATATATATACACATATATATAAATATACACATATATATATATATATATATATATATATATATACACATATATATATATATATATATATATATATATATATATATATATATATATATATATATAAATAAAGCGCTAATAGCTACACGCAGTAACAGTAAAATTATTAGTGTCTTTACACACGAAAACCTACGGCTCGGAGAAGTGAAGCCGATGCGGTAGTGCCTTAAACTTGCATTATTTATAATGGCCAGCAGGGGGCGACTCTTCTAGTTGCTAAAATAAGTCATATTATATAGAAGTCTATGAGAAAATGACTTCTCACTCAACATTTTCGTAATGAGTTTATGGTCTCAATCGCTAGTTTCAAGTCTTCGTCCATACAGCATGATTTAAACGATCTAAAGTAAAGTAAAGTAAACGATGGTCACATTTACAGAAACATAGCTGATAAAGCAGTGTGCTTTGGGGCGGGGCTACCTTGTGATTGGCAGTTCGCTACCACAACTGTTTTCTTCACCTATACTTTGTGAATTCGTCTGTGAACATTGCAAGTCTCCAATTAACATAAAAGCTGTTATGTATACCAAGAACAAAAAAAAAACTTTAAGCATTTTATTGTTTGTTCTACTTTCAATTTATATCTTTTGAAGGAGACAAGTGAAGTTTACACATGGGGAGATAGAAGGTGGAAAACACCTGTGGGAGTCTTGAAGGGGATTCGTTCTTGATGTGCTAGCAACAGGTGAAGTTGACAGGAGAACAATTAGGTAATGAAAAGTGTTGTGTGTGTATAGGTTTGATTAGGATAGGAACAAAGGAAAAGAAGACACTTCCCCTGTAAAGGAAACAATAAAACAAAGTAAGATAAAAGAACAAACAAATAAGCTACATAAAAAATTAGAAATGAGAGAAGGTTGAATAACAAAGGCTTGTATAGAACCTTCATATAAAAAAAAAAAAAGCCCACAATTTAGTTGAAAGGGACATGAGACAGGAGGCGGGAGCTGCGATGGTGAGCTGGATAGACAGAGCTGGAGATGAAGCCAGAGACAGAGGGAGCTCAGTGGGAGGTAGTGGAGAGGCTGGGGGCAGGCTCCAGGCAGAGGAGAGGGCAGGGAAGGATTCATGGCCCAGGATCAACAACAGCACACTCAATAAATCCCCACGGACACCAGGGAGAAAACCTAATATGCCTTCAACACATGCAAGCACTCATTTACAAATGTTTACAACCTTTAAGGAACAAGAAAAAAGTGATTTGATGCCGTTCGATATCAACCCTGCAATGGCCAAACCGCAAACTGGAGATGCACCTGAAACAGAGGTCAAATACAGAAGACTGCTGCTTCTTTTTCTTGGTCTTTAAAACATTAATTTTTTTCCCAGACTTATTGTTTTGTTTTACCTTTTCATTGTTAAAGAGTTGAGAAAATAAGAGCAATCTAAACAGTAAAGTGACCTTTCAAAGTAGCAATAATGAAACTAAGGATATTCAAGTTACAAACTCACAAGTGGAATGATATAATCAACTCAACTTTAAGAAGACTTTATAAACATTAAACATTAAAGATCATATTCAAAAAGCAGCTGCTCTTGATAAAGTGAATTCAAAAACACTTGAAGTAGTAGCATGTGTGTTTTCAAAAGATGTGATGAATATTCCCGTTTGTAATGATCTCGTATCCATTACAATAATATTACAATGCTTTATTCATTTAGTGTATAGTTGAGTGTATGATTTGCAAATAATGAGACCGTATGACCTCACCACAGTGCAATTGTAGTGCGATATTGATTTTCAAATATATAAGTGATTCATGAATATGGATTAAAAGAAAAGGGCATTTTAGAGAGCGGTACACACACTACTGATAAGTCTGACTTCCCTCCCTAAAGTGAGAGGATATAAGGTTGTGAATGTGGCGAGGCGCTGCTGCTGCAGAGAGCTCCGGTGAGGACTGAGGGCTTCGTGTAGTGGTTACCGGCTCACTGAAGCCTCTGACCCGGCGACCACCAGCCTCTCAAAAGTAACTCAAGCCAAAAGTGAACATAAGAGGCTCTTTCTTCCAGCCCTGTTAGAGTTCGCATCCATAAACAGCTCTGCTGGTTCAGTCTAAAGATGGCCGAATTCTCCAAACATCTCCAAACCAAAACTATTAAAACTCTTGAGAAGAATCCACACAAGCAGTCCCCGTCACAAAAACACGTTTCATACAGAGTAATGAGGGCTTGAATAAAGCGTGCAGTGGCTTATACAGAAGAATCAATTAGGTTTGCTCTTAAGACAAAGCTAGAAAGTGCTCATTTGTTCCCTGAGTAGCTTAAACTCAAATAGCAGCATATGGACGGCGAAGTTGTAGAAGAAAACTTTGACGTCTTTCTCAGGCAATGAACATTTCAGAAGAGCTGTTGCTCTCCGATCCCTGCAGGTCCATTAGCGGCCCCCGTACCCCACCCCGACGGGAAAGGAAAAACCTGTGTCAAAAAGTCTGTTTTCTAACGGAGCCTCATCTGCATATTTGAATAATACATAGTGCTTATAAGCATATTAAATGGCATGTGGCCACGCGTCATTTGAAGGCAGAGATTAGACCTTCCCAGTTAATTATAAAGATGTCAAATGTCAGCGGATGAACCCACGCCCTGGGGTCACCCCCTTTAGTTTGGTGATTATATGCACAAACTATAGATAAAGTGTCATCATACAGGCTATTAAGGTGCTGAGGCTTAAAGAGAGGCTTCCCCTCGTCTTTATTACTATGCAGAATCTGTCAGGGGAGGAAAACGAGACCACGCGCTCTTAATGGTTTCTCTAACAGCTAATACACTCAGCCTTATATTTCCCTCACACACTTTGAAACGAAGATTAATAGGGAGGCTCAACTGATGTTAACTTGCTAAATTAGCGGGCTTAGACCTTTAAGTTTCTGAAATCTTTTGAGATAGCGTGCCCTTGGCTCAGACAATAGTGAGGCTGCGTATGTGTGTGTGTGTGTGTGTGTGTAGATGTGTGTGTATGCTTGTTTTGGTCATTACTGTACCATTAAGGCCCAATCAGCCCAGCAGGGGCAGCCTTGTGGAAAGCAACGCAGGGCCTGAGAGAGCACCTTGGGTTCACCTTGACAGGACCGCCAGTCAAACGGGGCAGCCCTCTCTGTGTTCCTGTCAATCTGACTCCCTCTCTGAAGTTCATTTAAAGGGAGGAGCAGCGGCTCACTAGCTCCTAACAGGTAAGAAGGGCTCATATTATCAGCCCTTAGAGAGAGCAGGGCAGAAGTCTGATGTGCTCTTTCAACTGTACTAAACTGTCTGTACTGTAGCTCAGCTCACTGACTAGACACACACACACACACACACACACACACACACACACACACACACACACACACACGCAGCAGCTCTGTCGGCTGATTGGAAAACAGAGAGAAAGAGAAAGAGCAGAAAATGAAGGAGAATAGGCATAAAGATGAGAAGAACTGATTTGCATGGGGAAATGGAGATGTAAAGAAACGAAAAGATTAAGGGTACGGGGAATAAGGATGAGATTAAATCTCGGAGAGCCTGGCTGGTGTCTGTGTGTGTGTGTGTGTGTGTGTGTGTGTGTGTGTGTGTGTGTGTGTGTGTGTGTGTGTGTAAGACTGAAAGAAAGGGGAGAGCGGGAGGGGGAAGAGGGTGAGAAAAACAAGAGAGAGAATGGTATATTTTCAATGGAAGGTATATTGCAATCCACTTTTCTGATTTTAGGAGTACACTGGGGGGCTAAGGAGTTTGTTTTGGTTTGGGGGAGCTGACACAACATCCACTGCTTCCACCGTCAGGCAATCCCCACCACACACACACACACACACACACACACACACACACACACACACACACACACACACACAAACACACAACACACAACACACACACACCCCTACATGAGGCCGCAGCCCAGCCCTTCCAGCTTCCTCAATATTTCATGGGATGAGCCCACGCTGACTAACTCAAGGCCATGCAAGCAAGGCTCCCTAACCGACCAAAGCGCTGGTAGTCTGCAGAGGTTTCTAGTTGCCAATATCGACGATCATGGAAACAATAACATTTAGCTGCAGTTCCCAGGAATCAAATAAATGAGACAAAGAAGAACATATTTAACCCAAGATGACTGCCATGAAATGTAAAGGATGTTGTGTTTTCCCCCTTTTTTTTTTTGAGTGCAGCTCAAAGAAGCGAAGGTAAATGCGTTAACTGGCATCAATAAAAAGTCCAAACATTTTGCACATTTTGGAAGGCTGGACTCAAACACGAATACAACGTAGGCTCATCTTTGATAGCATCCTGTGGGTCTCAGACAAGTAAAAGTTATTCAGCTCAAACTTGTCTTTTTTTTTTTTGGGGGGGGGGGGGGGGGGGTGATTGCATAAAGTTACCTCATGCAAGGTTCTTCAACTTTTTTGAGGGGGGAGCTTTTTGTCTCCACTTTGGCCTTCCGCTGCTCCTCCTTTACAATCCCAGTTTCCCAGAAACATAGGAAATAAAAATCCCTAACTGGTCACACTTTATTATTTATTATTTAACACGCTCAAACTAAAGGTGCTCTTACATTTGTTTGATTCTGTGTGAGTGGTTGGGTAGAAGGTAGCACCGACGTGCACACGGTTTGTAGTTTAATCCCAACTGGAGATCACCAAATGGCATTTATTACTTTCCTGTTTAAAGGATAAGGCTGCAAATATTCTGCATGTTGTGCAATTGTTGACAAATTCCACGAAAAGACCAAAACCAACAACGCAATAATCCATCCTCAATACTTTCTGACTTACACATTACGACCAAGTATGTATGGCAAAAGATGGTGACTGTGGAATCGACTTAAATAAACTACATTGCCCATGTTTATCATGATGAAGTGCAACAGTGTGATTGATTGGTGTATATTTAATATTTGATGAAGTGTTGGAGCTCTATGGCAGAATAAGCACTCTTTGGCAACGCAGAGAAGAACTTGTAAACAGGAAGTCATTGTTCTTTAGGTTTTTTCATGACAAACTTGTCATCTAAAAGTAATTTAGATAAAGTGTAACATTAAGTGTTGGCGGTGATATTGATACTTGAGCACTGAGCCACCTTACATTTGATGAAGGTGACATACAGTACCAGTTTATCCCCTCAATGAGTAACTGGAAGACATGAGGATAAAGATCATTGTGTTTGTTTGTAGATTCTTTGTTTTCAAGTCTTTTCCGCGCAAATATCGAACCATCAAACGATCCAATTTTCGCCACTCTGCCTTGTTTTGTCTAGATTTTCTTCAAGCCGAGTGTCATTGGAGAGTAAACTATGTGTATGCTTTCAGTCCTTTGTATCTTTTTCCCTCCGCCTCCCTTTTCTCTCTTCACCGGATGTGTGCGAGAGAGCCAATGCACGCTTGTGTGTGTGTGCGCGTGTGTGTGTGTTTGCAAACGAACGTGTGCAGGCTTTGTTTTTCTTTTGAACATCTCTTTGATGTTGCTGTTTATTTATTTATTTCTCTTCCTGCAAAGGCCCTTTCTCGGCGGTTAGGGCTACAGCGGATTGGGCGCGCGTTGCTCTGAGTGCCATCCATCAGCGAGGAGCCTCTCTGACGGATGAACCGGTGACCTCGGCTGCCTATAGCACATCAGCTTGAAGCTGGAGCTGCGCCGGGGGATTTTTGTTTTTAAGAAGACGTAGTGTAACCAGGAGGGCCTCTGCTTCATCATCACCACCCTGTCTGGCTGAGTATCTGTGTGCGTTACATGTAAAACAACTATTTCATCTCTGGCCAGGAGGTATTGCTTTACTTTGGTTTCCCAATAATAATAGAGCTCTTGCAGTTGTGGGTGTACTTTGTGCGGCTGATTTGATACCTGTGTTTTTATCTGCTGTGGCTGAGGCCAGTCCAATAAACATAGACTCAGACTACGACTGAACACAGAGCTTCATCAGAAAGTTCTAAGGCCCCTTAGACAGACAGACTCAAAGCAGATAGGACATGTTAGACATATAGAAAGATTCTTCTGCTTTTCTTCCCTTTGACTGTTGCTGAATCTGTCCATGGTACTGAAACGACCTGGCTAATGTCAAATGAGGATACATATCCCAGAATGCAATGGGTGGATAGGCAGACAACTGGGACAAAAAGAAAACACAGAGTCTCTAATCAATTAATGTTTGTCATTCTGCCATGTAACGGTAGTTTACGCAGCTCTGTATAAACCTGATCTGCCAAGCCACGGCGATGAATCATGGCATAACCACAGTCAGGTAAGTTCAATGCTTTTTTACTATTTTATCGTTTGCACGAGCGACATCATGATGAGCCTAATGCATCGAGTGGAAAGCAAAATAAAGTACAGAAATGAAATGCTTCTAAATGACAAAAAGTAATAGATAATGTCCCTCTTGTACACATTCATGACACTTCTAGGACTTATATAAAGTGTATGTGTATTTAAGTAAAAAAAGACTTACCTTGACCATCTTTCTCCTCCAAGTTCAGATCCTTCCATCCCTCTATGTTGATTTCTTGTTCCTCCAAGCAAATCTTTCAGACCATGGCTTCCAGGTTCATGTTCAGCTTGTCTTTGACCGATTGTCTGGCATTCCATGGATGGTGTCTTCTCTGGTGGATAGCCATCATCCATCAGTCTGTATGTCTTAACCTGTGGAGTTGAAACTCTGACAGACACCTACTGAGACATCCTGACAGCTGAAATAAACTTGGACCCTCGTGTCCTTTTGTCTCTGCTTACTCACAGAAGTGTGTCGACTGACATGCATCACTCATTATTCAAGAACACTCTTTGCATATATTTACATTTACATTTATTTGTTAGCTTGCTACTGTAAGAAGAGTTTCTTTTTCAAATCTTCATCAAAGCCATGTAAGTGGAAGACAATCGAAGCAGACGTTTCCGGAAGGTACGGTACATATATAGCAAACTGCTTATCATTGGATCCCTGAAACTTGAACTCACATTCCTGCCGGTGCATAATCAGCGGCTGCTACCCGCTCCGATGCCTTGTAAAGACTTCCCTTCTCTGAATTCCAGTGGCGCCTCGTACCTGGCAGACAGAGGACAGATCTATGTCGCTGTATGTTTCCTCAGTGCTGCTGCCTTAGCTTAGCTTAGCTTAGCTTAGCTTAGTTAGCTTAGCTTAGCTTAGCCTTCAGGTAAGAGTTTTATTTGATATCTGAGTCAGTTCCTTCTGTGAATTCTGAAGGAACATACACGGTATTGTTTTATCACGTGGTTATAGCGGGCGGTGATAGTAGCCGATTAGATGTTAAAGACCCAATGAAGCGACGCTCTACCTCTCCTCGACAACATTGAATCGTTGATGACCTCGATAGAAACACATCTACTTAAAGAGTAACTTAACACCACACTGAAAAAAAGCATTGACTCGCTGTGTTCTGGTTCAAAGTGGCACACTTGTTTCACCCCAGGAGCAATTAGGGTCTTGCTCAAGGACATTGAGACACGTGAATAGGAGAAGCCGGGAATGAAACCGCCTACTCTGCCATTAGAGGACGAGCAGCTCTATCTGCTGAGTCACAGCCGCCCTTGATCCTCTGTTAGGAGGCAGGTGTGAAATAGATGCATGAAAGAAACAGCAAACATCTTTGACCCATATACCCTGAACGCATAGAGTGGAGGAGCGTCATTCACCAAGTTAATTAGTGAGATTTGGGAACACGTATTGCAAAAAAAAAAAAGAATTTGAAATCAAAGAGGTTTTAAGCAAACTCCGAGTTTAACCAAACTCATGAGTAAAACCGTCTGTTGTAAAGATCCATCACAGTTTACAGATCGACCTTTTGGTCAATATTGAACTTTTGTAGTTTTAGCTATACCTCTAGTAAAAGTGGTTTAGATCAATTATAAAATTCACAAAAGTAAAACCCAAGTTGTAATAAACTGGATTTTTCCATTTAAAAAAAGTAAAGATATCATTTTATGGGGCCAGATTTAATCTTTTAGGTTGCAAAAGAAGGGTCTTGCTTTTAGATGTTCTACATTCACTGTAATACAGCGATGCCAACAAAATGTAACTGTAACCCCTTACCTTAGTGAGATCCAAACTAGACAGCATCACGATGATGTCTGGATCCACTTTAAGGAACCCCTTCAATGACAAAGCAACTTTAGTACACAACTTTATCTTCACAGAGGAAAACTGGGTTCCTGATTGAATCTGAATTGCAGACATGTTATGGGGAAATAAAATAAAAACCTTGTGACAATGCCTCAACATGGCTAAACGATGACAGCCAGCACTGTTAGATGTTTTTGTCTGTTGACAAAGAAGAGAAATGCTTATCTGAAAGAGTATAGAGGGACATTCGGTGGGTCCGACATGATAAACACAATGGTGCTGCATCAATAGGGACCCAAGGCCACAGCACTATAGATACAGATAACCTTTATTCAATCAGGGGAAACTAATAGAGAGCAAAGCTCTGTTTCACAATGGTGCCCTGAAGATACATCATCAACAATGCGTTATACAATAAAAAGTGTGAAATCTACATTCTTATACAATTTTTTTTAATAAAACGCAAACACAAGACTAAATCAATAGATAAAATGTTGTTTAATAGGAGCTTAAACTGTTCAAGGGTTAAAAATGCGTTCCACCTATGAGGAGCAGAATAGATGGACAAAACTTCAGAAGTCTCACACAGATTTACCAATCTTTCTAAGGCACTTTGATGAGCAGATGGAGAGCGATAGTCCCGCAGTACCATCATGTTATTATTAGGATTTAGAGACATTTAACTTCAGCCATTCAAATACTTTTGACAGAGACGTAACACACTGACAAGAGAATTTCCTTCACCACTATCTGTGCTGTAACCATTAAGAGTGATGACATCATCCTTCATTTTATCAGCCAACCGGGTTTCTGTTAGTATTAAGATATCTGGATTGTTTCTCACATTCATATGGATTAATCCAAGACCCTTGCGGTTTAGGAAGTCAAGAGGAGTAGCAAAAGTAGGATCAGAAGGGGGATTGCAATTAGATTAAAAGGTAGTAACTGTACACTTTGAATAATAAATAGGGTATGTAGCAGGGATTCGAGTAGGAATGATTGAAAAACTAATATATTGTTCAATGTTGAGGCTGATTGAAGGGATCAGATCAGTTACACTGGGAGGCTTCAGAGGCTAATGTCTAACACAGCCGCTCGACATGGGCGAGCCAGTGATTCTGAAAGTTTTGAGTGAGGGTTGTGGCAGACAGAAGAAGTGATGATTTGTGATTGGAGCAGTCACTTGCTGGCGGCATTAAAAACACAATAAAATATATTATCTGTTCAAATATGAGTGCCCAGGCCATTGGCCATCTCTGCCAAAGAACGATCGGCGGGTCCAGAAGAGATTAAAATTGTCAATAGAAGTTACGTTGCGTGGAACGGGTTGACTGCAGCCAGGTGTGGATGCTAAGCGTGCAGCTAAAAACAATCCATGGAGTGGAGGGAAGGGACTGGAGATAGAAATCTGATTACTGTGACGTTTAAGTATTTCAGAGCTCCGGTTGGGGATATCATTGCCGCAGAAATGGACAACATAATATCCCTGGCGAAGGGGTGATCGGCTAAGATGCAGCCACCTTAGCATCTGGAAAGCACAAAGCACGGGGACTGAGTGGATGGAGACGGCGGGGACAGAGAGCTGGGCAGGATAGTGCTGGGCCGAAGCTGGAGATCACTGCTCTAGCTACTGACCTTCCTGCATTCTTCATGGAAGGACAGGTACTCACGATAAAAAAAAGTTCTTAGTTACACCATCTCCCACTTTTACTGACTTTTCCGTCCCATTGAAAGACCTCCCACTTCTATGAGCATTCGGTGTCCATTGAAAGGCACTAGGTGTGTGTATCTTTTTAACAGAGCTGTCCTTCAACCAGTGCCATCAGCTCAGCACACACGATTACATTGGATTTCAAAGGGTGAATAAGCAGCTTGTCTTATAAAACTCATGAAAGAGATTTCTTGTACATTGGCGTTATTTCTATGGGCTGTACTTTTCCCAAACACTAGAACGGCTTTTGTAACGGCACCCCTGCCACCTTTAGTGTGCCCCCCCCCCCCCACCCCCACCCTTCCTCCGTCATAGACAAAACCAGATAGAGCCAAGGTTAAAGTTTTATTAGCTGTATGCTGACAATTGTACGGACTCGGAGATGGAAAACAGAACATTCTTCCACAGCCCAACCAAATTAGAAATCAACAGGCAATAAACAACACAGTTAGCTGTTTAGCCACAAAGTCTACATAAAAAAAGTCCTTTACTCAAGAGAGTGGTTTTACTCGCTTTTGTTCTTGCGGTGGTTTAACCCGACTTCACGATATAATAACACAAACAAAGGCGTGGTTGCGAAACCTGGCCAAATATTTGATGGATCTTTCACAGAACAGAACCTCGACTTATTTAATATCTGCAACATTTAGGAATAGAAAGTACTATTAACCTCGTGTTGCTGTTAGTTTTGAAGCAGGGCAGAAGTGAATCTACTTCCTCTTACGTACTATTATTATACTAATATTATCTTATTTCTATAAAAGTGAAAGATGAAAGTAGTCATGCATTTTAGGAGAATTATGACAAGTGGGGAACATGTAAATTCAAGAAAGAAATCTGCCAATCAAAAACACTATACCTTTCTAATGTTTTGATGTTGTCACACAATGGCAGTTTAAAAAAAAAAGTGAGATATGTTATATCAGCCTGTATTTGCATACCAATCTGTCAAGGCGTAACTCAATCTCTCAATCAGCTCTCAATCTTCCGTACCTCCAAATGTCTAGAAAAAGAGGTGGTTTGATCAGTTTAGTTGTGTTTACCTTACACTGCCACACTAGGCTTTAACGGGAAGTGGTCTGCTCTCTCCTGCACGGACGAGGAAGTGTTCGCGTTCTACCTTTTACCTCAGTAAACACAGCTAACTATGATTTGGGCAAGGTAAATGTTAATTGTTCTACCTCTACATGCTTTGCGGTTGTTTTTGTACAAACTTGGACGTGGCAGAAAGAAGGTGATTGCATTATTTGGTTGTTAAAAGACAAAGCAGACAGTCCTGAGAAGCAGACTGCTGGGTGGTGTGTAGAATCTGCCTGGCGAAGGTCTCTGGACATTTTTACTCTCTCTCGCTCTCTCAATCTCTCTCGGGGACTGTGTGAATTCAGCATTTTGATCCCAGAGTGTAATCGAGCGTCTCCTTGTCTGGAGAACCGCTGAGGGATTGAAGCGCGATCAATCACCCTCTCCGGACTGTCCGGGCCGTTTTACATGCGGCTGAGTCCGAGCTGCTCGCTTGCTGGGACCGATGAAGAGAGGAGGTGTGAAAAAGTTCTTCAGGACACCCGTGACATGCTCGTGCGAGCCGAGTTGATGGCTTTCTGATCACATCAACGTAGCATGACTTTCACTTAAAGGAATATTTATTTTGTGTACCTTCAATAAAAGAAAGTCTTGCGTGTATTTTAGGAGCTTTTTCTTTTTGTGTTGGATTCGCTCCACAGTTTATGCTAGATATATTTGTTCTTCACTCTGTGGAAAGATAACATAAAATCGGATAATCTGAAGCAGTATTGTCCCAAGAATGATCCTTAGTTGGGTCAACTTTAGTGGTTCACTTTAACAAGCATGCCAACAGAATAATTAATATGTTTTGACCCCCTCCTACGTCGGTCAAAGGAAGGCCTATAGGCCAGAAGTGTTGTTGGCCTGTTTAGCATTAAATGAGCACATTAATACCTGGAGACTCAATTATTTTGCAAATAGTTGGCACTATAGGTTACGGGAAGCTGCCGACTTTGAAGACCTCTAGCTAGAGACAATGCTTGCATTGGCACTAATTATAGATAACAGTACAGTATGCATTACTTGAAATGATGTGTTTCATTCAAAACATCTTTGTCGTATGCAAATTTATGGATCATTTATTTTGTGTCTGTATATTTTTTGTGTATTAGGAATATGAAAAAAAAGTAATTCAAGCCTTAAAAAGATAACACTGGTTGTCACTGGATGTTGTGTTTCTGGGTGGATTGTGTTGCATTGACTTGATTTAATTACATTTTTAAAAAGGAAATATACAGTCATGATACAGCTCGCGTTTGAAAGACGGTCCATTCTACTACATGGTACAGCGTTATGATTGCTATGATTTGGGTTCAATCCCACCTCTATGTCAGCTCCTCACTCTTGGCCAGTAGATCCAGACGATTCTCTTTACCCATAATCCCCCTGCTGACTCCTTCCCCTTTCTCTCACCTGATTAGAATTTCTGCCGTGGCCTCTGGGATTGGACGATTTCAACATATTTTATTTAACTGCTTTTGTAAGCCCTAATATTCAGCAGCTGTGATCTATGGCTGAATTACAATTTTCAGGGTCAAGGAGGGACTTGGCTGTGGAAAAGGGGTGGGTACAACTGCTGTGCTGGTGGGGGAGTGTGTGTATGTGTGTGTGTTGGGGGGGGGGTGATGGAAAAAGGAAAAAACAGAGAGGAAAGGGGAAGGAAGAATCTCACGAGTTGTCTTTAAAAATGAATGAGAAAATGGGTAATCCCAGAGTCGCAGCATGAAAAGAGGGAAAATCAATATGGCCTCTCAGTTCACTGGGGCCCTCACAAGTCCTTGAGATGAACAAAAAGTTGTGCATTTTGTTGCCACATCCATACGTCTCAATAGAGAGGTGTGTGTTTTGTGCGTGTAAGCCTAAGTGAGTGTGAGTGTGTGTGTGTGTGTGTGTGTGTACTGTACAGTAAGCCTGTCTGTTTTGGGAGATGCAGCTTTGTGTGTGCAAGGCTGTATGTGCCGTGAAGAGGCAAGGCAAGGCATTTCTGGGAAGGTTTGGTTCATAATTTGGAGCTTGACTGAATTACGTGAGTGAATGTGACTCGTGCAAACTGTAACAAGCTTCTTCCAACTTCTAAACGGATCAAATGCACCTGAGAAAACATCCGCCTTTTAATGATAAACCAGCATTCCACTGTGTGCTTGGCTCGTGCGTCACTATTTTCCGAGAGGCGGAGGGATATGAGAGGACATCATACAGGTTCGGTGACCTTTGGACTCCCAATTCAATTGACCCCATGCACAAGCCTGAAATAGGCCCCCCTCATAAGAATCCAATTCCACTTCCTGGCATACGTGGAGAAAACTGTCCGCCGAGCTCTGGGATTGGATGCCCTCTCATAAATAATTAATTGCCACCAACCATCTGAGGCGGAGGTTTCGTAGAGGGGTGGGGGGTGGTGGGGGTAACAGGCTGCTGGGGGTATTGGTATTGCCCTTTCTTCCAGACAATGCAAACACATATTCGTGTCTTTCTTTCTTTCATCCAGCCAACCTTCCATCCACCTGCATGTCTAGGAGCGGGGAAAAAAAAAAAGTGCACACCTTCTCCTTCCATCCATCTGTCCATCCATACAACCCCCCCCCCCGCCCCCCCACTCCACCACCCCTTCTCCTCCGTGCTGTCATGCTAAGCGATGCCCCCACCTCCCTCCCCTCCCCAGTTGATTAGCGGGCTCTTCAGTAGCCTGTCATGGCGGATGTGCTCCATCAAAGCTGATCGACTCCCCGTTTTTCCAGAAAGATGTCGCAGGTTATCAGTGCACGCTCAGATCTCCGGCTACGGGAGGAGCGTGACTGGCAGGCCGTCTTTTGAAGACAGTGATTCCTCCACTGATGCCTCCCAGTTGGAAATTTAGAATCGTGTCTGCTAAGACACCATATGCAAAATAAATTACTGTACAGGGGCGAGCCCGACTAAATCCTCCTCTCTCTGAACGTCCAGGCCACTGAGTGCCTCCCGGGCAAGCTCACCTCCTTTGCGCTCATCCCCACTTTTCTTCTCATTTGTCTCTTACGATCATTCGTCCACTTTTAACATGGACAGCAACACAGGAAAAACTACTCAGAACAAAACCAGTCATGAATTTGCTGGCTGCTATTGCTTGAGGACATCCATTCAACAACCACGGCCAAAGAAACCCTCATTAACGATCATCTTTAACATCTATTTAGGCACATTCATTTACTTTATTTCAAAGGGCAAAGGGCACACAAATACTGAGAAATAAAGAAAGAAATGGAAGCAAAAGCTTCTGCCACTATAAAACAGCTCCAACTCCCCATTATCATGCAAATGACATTGCTGGTTACAACTGTATGCCTTTGTAGTGGTAAAGTGTTAATTTCAGTTCAAAGGCTGTGGCAGTATTCTACAGGGAGAGAGCGATGGAGGGTAAGATGGAGATGGAGGGGAGAGGAGGAGGGGAGGTGTGCTGAGTGGTTTAGCCTGGCTCAGCCTAGCTCTGACCCAGCTCTTTGTGTTTCTATTGTCTCCATGGCAAAGCAGAATTTGAGAGTATTCGGCACAAGGCTAGGTGTGTCTTTAAAATAAAAAAAAGAAGGCAGACAGCGCTGCTATAGGTTTGAAAATGTCAGCTCCTGGCTTTACGTCCTCGAGGAGTAAGTCGGGTTCCTCGCCGAGTGTTCGATGACAGCACGCGGCTGCTCGAGGAGGGAAAGTTATGACACAGCGTCTTGCTTACTGAGATTCAGAACTGCTTTAATGACAGATGTTAACCAACATCGACACTGACAGAGATCACAAACGTCACCTTTATAGTTTTTAGTGCAGCTCAGAGTCTGAAGGAAACAAGACGAATTGAAGATCACGGTCGATGGGAAAGATTTGTCATACGGACACAAACACAAATGTGTGCACGCAGACATTTCAACATAGCCTTTATACACCGAGCCCTCCAGCTCCTTCTCAACCACAGGGGGACACATCCTGCACACACATGCGCACAGACATCCATGTATGTATGGCTGCAGCCCCAGTGACTTCCTCAAATAATGGGGGGCATTGTCATTTCTTTGCGAGCGCAAACACCATTAAAATGGTCGACAGCGCTGATGGGGGGCGAAAGAAAAAGACAGATAAAGGGCAGAGGAGAGAAAGAAAGCCATTCTGCTAGGACTGGAGCCGTGTACAAACGGAGAACATGGCTCCTCTTCTATCAGCCGTACACTAGAGCGTGTGTGTGTCTTTTTATCGGAGGGGGCGTCCACCATACGTGCAGCAGTGCATGTGCGCTTTTACTGTGTGTGCTGAATCAAACAGTAGAAGATTCATTGTAGTTCCTCAAACAGGGGCATTGTGGGTTTTACTTGGGTAGCTGTTGTTGCAGGGCCTCCTTAAATACGTATGTGTTTTTGTGTGTGTGGTGGGGGGTGGCAGCATCATGGACACTCCTGGAGATGAGGCGCCCACCCTCCCGTCGTGCTCCCACCACTGTAGCTGTTTATCCCGTTTAAGGCCCGCCCTTCGCCAGGGGACAGACAGCTCAAACGACGCTTGTCACAATCCCTTGTCGTCTTAAATGGCTGACAAACATCAGGCTTTTTGTAATGGTGGTGCATCACAGAGGTTCCTTGTTGAGGAACCTTCAATATAAAAACTTCTATGTAAACCTAGAAAGGACCAGGGAGAACAGGAATGACTGCTGAGCCGTGCACTTGGGGACATTATCGAGACAGACTGACGCAAGATGGAGGTGTAAAAGATCATTCTTCTGGAAAATTATTTCAGCTGATGAAATAAGAGACCAAAACCATTGCTATATGATCACTCGTGTTATCATTACCTTATCAAGCGAGGCACAGCGGAGCAGGGATCTGAATGTGATTCGAGTGGTAATGTTCCAGCTCTCTCAGGACAGCCATGCTGAGGACGTGGTTGGTGTATGTAAAATGAACAGGGACACCCAAAGACTCGATCCTTCTCTCTGGCAAACAGGAGAAGGCAGGGAGAGGTTCAAAATCACATTTCAGACATCAAATAATTAATTGCTCTCCCCTCTTGCTCAACCCCCCCCCCCCCCCCCCCCCACTTCTCTCCTGGTGTCTGTATGGAAGACACAGCTCCAGTCACTTAAGGAGGGTTAACACCCGTCTAAATTAAATATTAAAAGGTGTCTGTACCTGCTGCTATTGTTGCCCCTTGGAATAAGATATAACCTATTTTTGACAAGTTTTCATCCTCAGCCTTCTGCGGTGAGACGCTTGTCGAAAACCAAATCAGCGAATGGGCGTGGGGGGGGGGGGGCATTGATGAATAATCTAGTTCATATTCTACCGACACCCGCCGCTCAGAGGGAGAGAAAGAAAGAAAGGGATGAAGAGAGGGAGAGAGATGGCAGGTGGAGAAAGAGAGGACAGAGGAGGGGATGGTAAAAAGCTGGGGGGGGGGAGCGAGGGATGAGTAAAGAGGAAAAAAGGAGAAAAAAGAGAGGGGAAAAAACAGAGGAGTGGCAGATGATAGCCGACGTCTGCCAAGGTATCACATGACAGTGCTCCTGTTTAAATAATAAAACAGGACGGGAGCTCTAAACAAATCGTTATCTTCCCACCTCCATGCATCCTGCCTTGCCTCTACCCCTCCCTCCATTTCCCCGCTTTTAAAAACTTGTTTTAATGCCATTTCTTAATGAACATAATAGCTCAGCGCTAATAATGAAAAGAAAATAAAAACATCTAAAAACGCGGAGGGGCCCCGGAGTTGTCGCCGGCGCTCAATTATTTCCTTGTCAAGTGGGTCTGTTTTTAATGAGGCCCTGTGGGACTGACGTCTGTCAGTCAGCCCTGACTTTTTGACACCATTACAACTTCAAATAGAAGCCGCCGCCACGCTACCTTCCACCGCTCGCTCGCTACTGCTCCGCTCATCTGACAGGCTGGGAGGGAGGGGAGGGGAGGACAGGGAGGAGGAGAAAAGGTGGCAGGAGAGGTAGAGAGAAGGGGGGAGCAAGAGGGATGCGGAGGGAGAGAAAGACAGAGGGAGAGAGGAGGAGAGAGCACATTGGCACGTAGGTAGGCTGCACATGCAGAGACACATGCACACTGTGCACTGGGTGAAAAAAACAATCACTGAGGGTCATTACCAGATGAGGTTTGTCAAACTGCCAGGGATTTCACCGCCCCCCCCTCCGGCCTCCACCCCCTGGCCTCTTACCTCAATGCTTCCTTGTTCACTTCCCTTCTTCCTTTTCCTCTTTGCTTCCTTCCTTTTTTCATTATGCCTCCACTTACTAATGATAAGTCTAAAGTCTTGGTGGGTCGGCTCCACATGGGACGGTCAGAGACACACTATTTTGTTGGCCATTAATTTGAGGCTTTGAAGCAGACGGCGGCACTGCGGCTAGTGAGAGGCTGTGAAATGGTGGTTGGTAGGAGGGGGTGTCAGGGGGGGCTCACCACCCCGACACCCCCTCATCTTCGAAAATGAAGACCAAGGCCCTGAAACAGAATAGCAAATGTCCTCGCCGGGAACCACCAACCACAACGACCACAGGAGACACATGCACACTCCAATTCTCGACTCCTGTGTGTGTGTGTGTGTGTGTGTGTGTGTGTGTACGTGTGTGTGTGTTTGTGTTACCTTCATCTATCTCAACTTCTGAAAACATTTCCAAATCTGCTCTTAAATTTAGATTTTCCAAGACCCCCTGAAGAATGGCTTTCCCCTGAAGAATTAAGCAACAGTAAACTCACACACACACACACACGCACGTTTTTTCTTTTTCTTTTTCAAACACCTGCAAATGTATCACATCATAAGTCAGCGTACAGATAAACACAGAAACGAGGACTGCATCACAATCTTCAGAACTTGACAAGAAAAATATAGACGAAAAAGTGCCCGTTCTAAAACAAGTTAGATCCATTTATAAGAACAGAAGGAGAAGAAAACACCTTTAAGACACAAAAAACTTGAGTTCACACATTTCAGTTGGTCCTGGTGTGCGGTCTGCATGTTAGAGTCTAATCACCGAACACCCATACATCAAGAAAAACAAACAAACATATTGTTAATGTTAATTCTGAACACCTTTTAACTTCATGAAATATACAGTTCTAACACGGAAACGTTAATTGCATTTATAAATAAATAGGAACAGAATCACTTGTATTTAGAGTAAAACACTATACATGATGTAGATTTATATGTTAGTCGATACAGCATGACGCATATACTTTTGCACAATGATAGATACATTAAAAGGTCTGCGGGAATGAGTTTTGTGTTTTGGGAGGTGTACCAAATGTGGATATTAAAGCCAGATATAATGTGCATTTTATTATTGTATTGTATGTTCCGAGGTTGGGGTCAGTTCCCCTTTGTGTTAACAACATATTAAAAGAGTACATTTTACAACTTACACCCTTCCATTGACTGAACTGACCTCAACCTTTTTATGTGCATCCTCTCTTTTCAAGGCTGCGCCATTTGTCTATTTTGGGCTCTGCTGAGCTTTTTAAAGAAGGAGTGTGAACAGCATATCTTATCTGAAGGCACTGTCCTCTGTGCTTTGTATGGGCCACATGAAGAACAGCTGCATCATTTAGTTACAGAAGCTCAAACATACAACAGCATGTCTACTGTTGGCGTTAATAACCAACACAATGTGGGCCCCAAATGACTGTCACTCATGCACATGCAAACATACATTATGTGTGCACTCTGATACCTTTCTGTCTTTCTCTCTGTCTCTCATGCATGCACACACACACACACACACATATTCTGAATAACACCTGACCCACCTCTATCACAAGAAGAAAAGAAAAAAAACTACATATCTGAATCTGCTTTGAGTTACAAAAAAACAAAACCTCAGGCCTTGTTCACCTGGGGACGAGATGGGATGCAGAACAACGCTGAGGACGACACCATGAAAAATATTAACCATCGTAAAAACATCTCCTATTCGTGTCCCTGGAGATGTATGAGAGAGAGAGAGAGAGAGAAAGAGCAAAACTGAGAGGAGAAAAGAAAGAAGAAGAAAGAAAAGAGAAAGGGAAGTGCAAAGTGCGGGAAAAAAGAGACAGAAAGAGAGAAAGAAACAGCAAGAAGGAGAAAGAGATGGAAAAAAAGCTCCCTGTCAGACTTTGGAAACAGTGATTCATGGGGACCATTTGTCCTAATTACAGCAGAACAATGCTTTTGTCGCTATTAATCACACGTGTGTGTGTGTTTGTATTTGTGTCAGGGGAGGAGGGAGTGTGTGTGCGCGCGTGTATTTGTGTAGAGGGGAGATCAGTGGCCTCGCAGATTGAAATAGATGGCCAGGATGATGGTGAGAAGGATGATGGCTCCGAGCATGAAGACCAGGACGCGATTCTGGATGATCCTACAGAGAGAGAGAGAGAGAGAGAGAGAGAGAGAGAGAGATCAGGCAGGGTTCACAGAAGTCATATTGTGTCTACAGAGAACAACGTAAAACAGTCACATGTTTATGTGCCAACTAAATGACCAGCCATCAACTGGAAGCTTATCGTGTTTAATAGCTACCATGAGGTCTGTGGCATTTACTGGTGTACAATCACTGGCATGGAAGTGTAAAACACACACGCGGTGATATTTTCAAAACTGCAAACCCCTATGGTGTAAAGCTCGTGTCTAAAATGTCTGAGAAAGGATTTTTTAAAACTTGCTAACACACTCGTAGCGGTGGCGAAAAAGTCCTACACACGTTGGTACACAAACAAAGATACAAAACACTTAAACAGGCACGAGACACACACACACACACACACTCTAAAACTTTATTTGCACAATAAAGTGGAAAAAGTTGCTCAGAAGGTCTCCTGGAGGTAATAAAATCAGTGAATTACTGATGGAATTTGCC